>NW_020450938.1:1616988-1707246 GCF_003343035.1 Apteryx rowi
GGGGGGGGGGGGAAGGTTTTGTTATGTCCAACAAGTTCCAGCACAGTTGAAATGACTTGACAAAATTCAGTCATCAATGGGGTTCAGTAGAGGCAAAGAAATCAAAACTCACAACTCTGGGCAAATAAATTCCCTAGCCTGTCAGCTTACTGAGCTATGCAATATTACTTTCCCAGGGCATTCACCCTAACTAAGCATTTTCCGGTCCTCTCTGAACACATGGGCAAAGGAAAGCAACTACGTGGTCACACTTGCCCGCAGTAGCAGGAGACTGGACCTGAAAACACACAAGGTCCTTCCCAGTGAAAGCAAAGCTAGAATTGATGTCTGTGAATGGTGAATCAGGCAGTTCCCTGGAGCTTTTTCCCAGGTGGACTGAATTCTACTTCTTAAGTACTGATAGATATGGGGAAATTACTCAGAGCATGATATTTTCAAGATTTTTTTCCAGCTCCAGCATACATAATTTATAGAGCAATATCTGAATCATTAGGATTATGAAATACCTAACATAAAGTTGAGGATCTTCCTTGTGTCATACTGGGGCCTCATTGGACCTGAAAGACAGAAAAAAAACGCTATGTTTAGGGTAGATCTTGGAGAAATTCATAACACACATCTCCTCTTAATCTACAAACCAAATTTACACAATACCTGTGAACTCTCCATTAGAGAAACCAAAATATATTTTCTCCAAGAAGCTAGGCTAGTGAAAGAAATACAACAGCATTTAAAGAAAAAATAATTGATAGCATCATTACAGACATTTAGCATAACTTTCAGGTGATCTTGTAATCAAACATTTACCAAACTGCATTAGCTCGGGGGGGTGGGGGGGAGAGTAAGGCGGGGGAAGCAGGGCTTTGCCCATTAGATTTAATGATGTGAGGGAGTAGGAAAAACACTGATACGGTTCATGAACCACACAGTGGAGAAGAAAGCCAACGCCAGAAGATGGCACTGTGGCTCCGCAGATAAGAGTCCAGCTCCTGGCCAGCTCTCCCGGGGCACAGCACCATAGCGACCAAAAAAGCTGCCCCATGTGAAATATGAAGATGACCCGAACTTGTTCTAAAATTACAGGACAGCCTCTGAAGCTTTCCTCTGAGGCATGCCATGGCAAGGTCAGTGCTTTTCCTGCTGATTTCAAAGTTAATGATCCCCATTGTAAAATGGTAACAAACACAAGCTGCTTTCTGACTTTTTTCAGCAGAGGCACAGTTTGCACAAGCAATAAATAATAAAAGCCTCAGGTGAAGAACTTAAACTGGTTAGGGGCTTTTTTCCCACTTCAGACGTGACAAAAGAAGTAGTCCAGCAGGGCCCTGATACAGAGGCCAGCACTAGCTTCAAAACTAGCACCAGCTTCAATAGCAGAGTGGTACTGTCTCACCTGCTAGATGGTGGCTGTGACTACGGAAGATTCCCAGGCAGTGACACCCAAAGGACTCAGCATTAAGAGGACTACCTACAGACATTTTATCACTATAGCCTGTGACCTGACACAAAGAAACCAGTCCCCTGCTGCTACATCCAAATTCTCCTGCCTCTGGAGGACTTTCACCAAGACCCATGTTCTGAGTACTCTCTGCAGCCAGCATTTYCTGATACATAACCTTTCCTAAGAACATGTCCTTCAGTGAACTCTCACTGCAGAAAGATGGACCTCACAGCCCTGGGGCACCCACTGATCCCACTGTATCAGTGTTGATGCAGAAGTTGTTTCCATCTGCTGCCTTCCCTCTGCAGGGCAATGCTGGGCTGTCCCTTTTGGTTACCCATTTACCTTGCTTATGGCTCTTCTCCATCAGCAGATGACTGAGAGTTCTTCATACCCTGGCCCTTTTCAAGGTTTCCTGGCTGGCAGATACCACCACGCAGCTGGTCTTGTCCCTGCCACTGTTCCCAGTCCCTCGCTATCTCCTGTGATCTGTGTTGCGCTGGCKGTCCAGCTCCTGCCTTTGTTCATGCCTCCCCTGGCTGTTAGCGGGACTCTGACCTCCTCATGGGTCTGTGGTCTCCAATCCTTGGCTTCATCATTCCTGCTGGCTGCTCAGCCAGGTGGTTGTCTTTTGGCTTCCATGTCCTGGCAGATGTCATTAGCCAAGGGCCACAGCAGGCAAGCTTGTTGAGGAGAAGCAACATTTTGGTCACCCAGCCCATCAGAGCTTAGTACATTACAAGGAGATAGCAGATTATGTATAGTCCACAGCAGTGGAGCAACACTGGCAGGAGAATATCCTTTCTTTCCTTTTGTATTAATCCCTTCCTTGTCTGCACTGCTGACTCATTGTTGTCATTGCTTTGTGAGTCCTCATGTGGAGGCATCTTTCCTTCATATGATTTAGTGCTAAATCATACAAATCCTGCATCAGCAGTAGGTGGTCTGTGGCCTTAGTGTAGCACATCATCTTTCCCAGATACTGCAAAATAGACTTTTTGCTTCCTGATCACAGCTTTTCAGTGGGAGCCCACCAGGGAATTCCCTTCCTGGAAAGTGATCTGTGACCATGCTACTGCTGTCATTAAGAGGAAACTGGTTTATTCTGGCCTGCACTCAAGGCTAGGTTGGGATTTCATGAAGATGTAGCATTTCCTTTCACAATTTGTACTTCATTATTGCACTGCTTTGCACAGTATATAAATCGTACACACACACAGTGCTTTCTATAGTGCATGCACAGCCAGTTTGGGATCATTCACCTCACTTCTGCCTCCTGGTTCCTTTACTTTGACCCCATTTACTTGTTCTGCAAAACTGGGCTGTCCTCACTGCAGTCCTACCCCCAGCTATCCTTTTTCCGTGGAGAAAACTACCTTGCGATGACTACAGGGTCCCAGTGCATGCACAGTCAGCGCAGAATGACTCTGGAGCTCATATAGCTCCCAGCTGGATGCAAGCTACCTGCCATATGCCTGTGAAGGTGTCAGCCACCATGTTGACCAGTGCAGCTGACAGGTAGGTCATAGTCCTTCACATACCTGCCCCTTGCCCTGTAAATTTCAACCTAAATCAGAGACTGAGCTGTAAGTTTACATCCTATTTTATCCTCCTACTTGTTCATGAATCCATAGCTTCAAACTTTCCTGAGCCAGAAGTATTCCTTCATTCAGACTCTCCCTCCTCTTATAGAAGGCATTTTCCCTTTTTATTCCAAATTAAAACAAATGATTTTATCATCGAGGTCTTGAAACACAAAAAACCTACTTTATTTCAGAGAAAATGAGAAAGATTTCATTTCAAAACTGGATGCAAAGTTAACACCTTCTTCTCTAGGTTTGCTGTGTAAAGCCCTGTGTTGGTCGAAAGGAAATCTGGGGTAACAAGGCTGAGGTCACTGTTTAACTAGTGTAACTCAGGAAAGAGTTTGACTCACTAATTCCAACTTTCAGCTGAACAATGCAAATTTCCCTTGGGTCATAGCCTTAGGAAACTAGCGCCCGTTATTTAATTGGTTCACTAAGATGGTGCCACCCAAGATTCAGCCTGTCAGCAGACTAAATCTGCCCAAGCCTTACATGCCTCAGCACATTTCTTTATGGCAATGTTGCAAGTCTGCTAGATTCATATAGCTCTTAAGACATGCTTTTTAAAGCTAGCTTCCCCTCTTATGCCTAAAAATAATTGCAGGTGGGGTTTATAATTGCTAGGACAAGTTACAACTCTTATACATCAAACTACACAACTGTCTCTGCAAGGCTGGCACTCAGTGGCCTGTCCTAGCACTGAGAAATACTCCTCTAATGCATTAGAAGAACACTGTTAACACTTGTAAGTCAAGCAATCAAAATTTAGGAAATGTTAGAACAAAAGTAGCTCATGCACACCTAAACCAGCCTCTTTGTGCATAATGCTTGGACACTGAAATTACCCAATCACATAACAACCTGATCTAACATCACAGTTGGCCCTGCTTTGAGTGGGGGCTGGACCAGATGACCTCTGAGATTCTCCTCAAGCTAAAGCATTCATTATCTGTAATATTTTTCCCTATAATTTTTGCCCTAGGATATTTATTTTCCTCTGTGCCCAYAGTAAATAGTGGCCACTCCATGAGCAGCATTTCATAATTCTCATCTTTTGGCAGTGGGTGTCCTCTATGCTTGAACAGTGTAGCTTAGTATACAGGCAACTACTCTGCAATTCAGGACATCTGAGCTCCGTTGCTACCCCCCAACCAGTTTAGCTCTGCCTGGTGAGAAAAAGTATTTCCTTCCATTTCTTTTCAATATGCTACATGATCATTTTAGTGGCTACCTGATAGTGCCTAATGTATCTGATATGTAAATAATTGTTCCCTTTTCCATACCACTCATGATGGTTAATGGTTTTCCTATATTCCCCCCTCAGTCACTTCTTTTTCCAAGTCCAAAAAATCCGTAACAGCTGCATGCTTCACAAGTATTACTGAGTTAATACTGACAACACTCAGGTGAATTCCCATTCCACAAGTAGTGAAAATAAGATTCACATTTTCAGCTCATTCTGGATGCAATAGACTCTTTCTTCTCCATATTTCTCCACTCTGTCCCGGGTGTCTAGGGGTGCTGCTCCACAGCACCTGAAGCTGATATAAATCTGTCCTGATGTAATTCCTCTCTCTCTTTGTCACTGGCTTTCTTTTCCTGTTTCCCTACCATGAGGCAACACTGTCAGTCACCATCAGCTCGGGGATCTTAAACAACTACAGACTATTGACTTTTATTCATGGGGTTAGCTTTCAGCCTGTTCAGGTTTCTAAGCAGGCCACCAAGTGGGCAGAGAAGACCAGTAGGGAGGACAGGGGAGTGCAGGGGGAGATGGGCAGGAGGGAGGGCAGGACTGCAGTGGTCCTCACACACAGTCCTGGGCTGCCAGGCATTCCTTGCACTGCCAAGCAGATCCGACTGGCTGAAGCAGCTCCTGCCTTTGATGCTCTACCCCAGTTCTGCTTTCGAAAGTGTCAGCTCTGCTGCAAGAGCTGCTCAGACACTTGTGGAACTGCTGCCAAACCACTGACTTAGAGCCTAACACATAAAGCACTAATTTCAGACTAACTTTAACAAAGCAAACTCTAAACTAGGCTATAACAATCCTGTACATAAACTTTGGGAGCAAGAAAATAGCTCTGCTATTTCTCTATTTTCTCTATTATTCTCTATGTTTTCTCTATTAGTGACAACAGTGGTTCCAAGTCAGAACCAGAAAAAATAGTTTGAAAATAACCTGTATAGACAAGGAACCCAAATTCATCAAAACTGTATGGCTGTTTCCCTAAAGAATATGAAATTACTTTTTGCTATAAATTTGACCAGAGTAGATGTTGCCTCTTAACTGTGTTTATATCTTCTATCATGTGTAGCAGGGAAAATGAGTGCTAAACAACATGGAGAACTGACCAGAACCTGCCAGATGCCAGTAGGTATAAAAAAGATACGTACAGCCCAAATGAAATGCTCTATGAGCCCCTGACTTCTGTCCAATTTCAAATTAGGTCTGGCTCAGTCCTGAGCAGAGCTCAGAGTGATGTTTTATTGCAGTACCTTCCTTCACAGACCATCATTCTCCTTTTCAGAAAGCTACTAACATGGTGAAGTCAGATAAACTGGAAAAAAACTACCAAATTTTATTTTTTAATTTATATTGTGCCAAGTGACTATCAGGCATGACTGAATCAGAGCACATGCATGAAGATGGAAATGGAGAAGCCACGCAAGGAATGCTGCAGTGCATGAAGGTGAAAGAAACGTGGCCAAGTGAAGTACAGACAGAAAGACAGGAAAGCACCCAGCCAGCACTCACTGTATATTTTACTAGCTTGATTTAAGTAAAACAATATCAGCTCAAATGTCAGCTTGTCAAAGAGAAAAAGCTCTCTGGAGCAGGATCACCGTTTTAGCCTGTGTTTATAGAGTCCCTAGGTTAAAAGGCACTTGGTTCATAGCTCCTGGGAGCTACCACAGAACTGAAAAATAAACATAAATAATGTTGCTAAGATATATCTTCAGAAGTCTGCCTCTCATTGTGAGATCCCYGCATGATACACACTTCCCTCTGGGATTAATAATTCCATTAAATCAGAGACTCAGCATTTACCCTCTTGAATAGAGTATTTATTTAAAATTTCATCCAGCCTCCTATTAAAAAAAAGGCAAAAACCCTTGCGGCCCTGCTCTCTGATAAAGCCCCAGCTGCCTGGCTGAACGTCAAGAGCAGGCATCATAACGGCAGGTAGTATTTTACTGCTCTGTCCCAGACCATGAGCACAGTGACAGCCAGGCAAACAACACAGCTGGATCTTTTCTGTGCACTTCAGTGGATATTAGAATGAAAAGAGGCCAGGATTTACCTGGGAGGGAGAGGAGACAGTAGCTGACCCTCGGACCAGTCTGCGTCCAGACGCACTCCACTGCTGATGCTAAGCCGTTGTGCTGCCTCCAGACTTTAGGCAGACTTTATCTGACTCTGCTGATAGCATCTTCATTTTAAAATTTAGCGCTGCCCTTGTTCCTCCATGTCCTTCCTCCTCTTCAACTCTTTAAACAGATTATGGGGTCAAAGCCAAATCTGAGGGAAAACGGTTCAGTGATTTAGTAGCAATAAAGTACAGGTATGTAAGGTCTGACTGAATAAATCAGAAAACAGCATTCTGCCTCTGAGAGGATCCAGGAGAGGTTGTTCCAAAGGAACTTGTGGAAGACCTCACAGTAGAAAGACATGGTATATTCTTTTCCACGTCTGACTTCTGGCTTAAAAATTGGCATGCCCTGAAGCAGAGACATACAGTATATCTTCCAAAAAAATCATTATCAATAACTATAACCCTAGAGAGTCTTTTTATCCATGATTAGCCTCTCCATTTTCACACAGACCATAATGAGAAAAAAAAAATGGCAGCTTACTTTAAATGAGGGACATCCCACAATTAGCTTTATTGACTGATTTAACCCATGTTGTTTGTCAATGAGATGAATGCATGCTACACTTTGTTGCCTTATCACTTGGTTGAGTGAGGCTATAAAATCAGAAAAGGAAACTACAATGAATGCATGTCTTTAACCCATCTTTACAGCTAAGAAGGGTTGTCCAGCATCTAGCCACTCCTTCAATAAACCTCTGTAGATGCCCATTTCCTATCTTGAAGAGCACTCTTCTCACCTGCACAATATGTTTCACTGGTTATCACAAAATAAACACACTTATTATCTGACTTATCTAATTTCCATAATGCTGCAGTTCCCTCTTAATATTAACATTCTTAACATTTTTTCCATTTAGTAAACAAAACTGGTAAAAAGCAGTAAAATGCTGATAAGAAGCAAATAATTAGTAATCCATTTGTTTCTTTTGTGTTTATTCTCTGCTCAAGGTGGACAATGCTTCTTTGGTTAATGATCTCTCACATGAACTAAAAGAAGGATCCAAAAATATACTGTTTGCACTTAAAGAACATTATCACCTCCACAAAATGCTACCAAACCAATCTATAATGAACTTGGGGTGCACAATAAAACAGTTTATGAGAAGGTGAAAAAGAACATCAAATCCACTTGAAATTTCAGGATGATTCCTATCAACACAGGGTTGTTCTATCAAGGATTGAATTTTCACCAGGAAATGAAAAGCATCAGAAAAAAAATCAGGGGATATTTTGAGACTAAAGTCCTTAAGCCACATCTTCAGCTGGGGTCAGCTCCACTAACTTGAGCAGAGCTGTGTTAGCTCACACGTAGTGAGGATCCTCTGTCCTCTTGGAAAAAGATCCCCTCCAATAGCAGAATAATTATATCAGTCTACAAATCTCCGACAAAAGGGTATCACCAGGAGTTATGATCCGTCTTCCCTGACCATTCCTCAGGAAAGCTAGCTATTCCCACTAATCTGAGAATAGAGAAGACATTGCAATAACAAGCAGCATTTTTTGTRGTCTTTTCCAGTCTTTCCCACTTTCCTGGGCCAGTTTCACTCAAGGGAGTGAAAAGGAATACCTTCTTTCTCTTGCAAGCTCCCTCTCCATAACGTCAAGAACCTGGCAAGTAATTAGTCAATCTAAAATATTCTTTGACCAGTGTTAATCAACTTCGGCAGCCATTCTGGTGCCACAGTGTGCAATGCCAAGCCAGTTATTTTCCTTCTCAGTCTCATAAGGATTTAGACCAGGATGCATAAACAAAGGAGCAAGGAGAAAGGAGGTGGAGCTGGGAGACGGGTGGACCCCTGAGGACAGCGGTGTTCAAACATCATTTAGAAAAGGATTAGCAATACTAGTTCCTGGAGAGGGAAAGCCACAAAAATGCCACGCATTAAAGGTTTTGAAAAAGATTTTTTCACAGCTTCCCCTCCACCTCTCCCATTCAGCCTACTGTAGACTTTGCAACTCTAATCTAGTGAGTGGCTTACCTCCAAGTTTCTCAGCTGTGATCTGGCTTCTCTCTAGAAGACAGAGGATGCCATTGTTCCCCATACATTGTTGCAACTGTTCTTCCTTGCCCCAACTTTTTGAAATATAAATCAGCTAGARTAAAAGGGTGTTTTGAAACAATAGTCGTTGTATTCTTTGTACAGTAGTTAGGGTCTTTTTCTACTTACAATAATGAAATGTCAGTGAGAGTAGACTGAGAATAATGAAACTACAGGAAGAATAAATCCCAATCGAAAAGCCTGGAGAGTTTCTAAAACAAGAGAATCTAGATGTGGAGGCTGAAGCAAATGTTTATGAGACTCAGCCTCACTGTACTGTGCTTCCATCCTTGGCAGAGTTGTGGGAAACAGTGGCAATTTGTTCACAAAAAGTATTAACGTTTGAAACATTGCAACATATTTTTATGTCTTTTTCTGTTATCAAAATAGGAAAAAGGAAAGTAGGAGAATGAGGAAAAATGATATGGAAGAGAAAAAAGGATTAGAGGAAGTAAATGACCCTTTTGATTTCCAAAGAGGCCATTTTTCACAGGGAGAAAAGCTGAGAGGGAAATATTCTGCCACATTCTGTTAATTAGCTGCTTTTATAGTCACAGCCTGTTAGCCTTAGCTATTCCCACCAGCATTATCAACATGTGGGCAGAGCTGCACAGACCATGTGGCAGTGCTAGAGAATTGCCAAATCTTTTGTTATTAGGCTAAAGTCTTCTAACCAGGGACAATGAAGGGTGAAAAGAGAGCAGAAGACAGCAGAATGGGGCGGATATTCCTGCAGTTCCCAGGTTGCAATCCTACAGAGCAGAGGGCACCTGATCAGCCATGGATGCCCACCACATGTCCTCTCAGACAGCATGCAAACCCTTTCCTTCTCCTGTTTTTGCTACAAGGCCTCACTTTTGCAGATTTGTTAGAAATGGCAGTTAGGGAGCCGAAGATGGTCACAAGGGTAAAAGCCTGGATGTTTACAATACCCTTTAGCCAGTTTCTTGGCCAGTAGCTATGTTCTAATCTCCACAGCAGTATGGCCACATCATATTTAGCACTCTGCTGGTGGTCCAGGGTCTTATCAGCGTCTAGCCAATGTGAACAGATTAAGATGTGACTAAAAACCTTAACCAAGAAAGGATATTTAGAGCTAGCAATCCTTCCTTCTCTTTTAGTTTTTATATAAATGTATGTGCCTGGTGAAAGATGCTGGATAGAAAGCTGTGGAGATTTGACTCCTCATGTTGTTCTCCTCCTATGCCAGGAAGGTATCAGGTCTGAAAAGCAGTTACTTTCACCCAATCTAGTTAGACTTTTCTAAGGAATGGATACAGTCATTGGCAAAGTGCTACATTCACACGGCCTCTTGGACAAAACTGTGTGTCTCTGAGGGCCCTACAAAATGGGGCAAGAAAGCAAGCCGGATTACAGACCATTGGGAAACACCAGAACATGAAGATGCCCAGGGCCATAATAACACCATTTTGGAGTGATTCATTCCTAGATACCAAAATGTGCTTTCCAAAGCACAATTTGGAGCATTTCTTGATAAAGGAGCTACATACACTGAAGTGTGTCTAAGTTTGGCACCTATTGTAAGCATTTTAAAATGACTGAAGTCAAACTTCCCTAACATGCAGTGGTGTTGAGAGAGAGCATCCCTACTCCACAGCATGTTCTGCTTTCTCACTATGGTCCATATTTCATAGAAGACTTCTCTTCTGAGGTTTAGCAGTGACTGTCTATTGGCAATAACTAAACACAACCTACCTTCTGTGCTGCAGAAGTCCACATAAACCCATACTCAGAACAATCATTTATTTTTTGTGTGAGAACTTATCTCCTTCACCAAAGCCAGTTATTTATGACTTATGAATAAGACCTCTGCTTGCCAAAAGAAAAAAACAAACTCTAGCTTGCCTGGCAGCAAGCCTATAATTATTCAGAACTTGGTGTGGGTGTGGTGAATCAGTGAAGCATACTCCCTGTATTTATTTAACAAATAAGTATACCTCTAGCACATTTGGCCACCAACTTGTGATGATAATGAAGTTTGGTTTTGAAATAACTCATGCTGCCTAAGGAAAGGCAAAAACAGATCAAACACATTTGGACTGTGCCGCTCTTGCACATTATCGTTCCAAGTTTTTGGGTTCCAGCTTTCTTTTGGGGAAAAAAAGGCTCATATCCATGTGCAAAGATGTAATCTTAGAGCAAATCTGCTTGCTCTTAAGTCTGGGTGAACTACTTTTCACACCAGGCAACTAGAACCCATGAGCAGAGCCCTTTGAGCAGTAGCCATGGGTCACTGCAGGGCACACCGTGCAGACAGCACTGTCACTGCTGCCACTGCAGAACAAAATGCAGAGCACTTGCTTTGGATTTCATGAGGCTCCTTGACTTCATCAACTCCTTCTGTCTCCCACAAAATTTTCAGGATTCCTCTTTCAACACACCTCATTTTCATCGTTTAACTTCATCTAGCACCCTGCGTCAGGGAGCCAGAGGTAGTCTTTTAAGGTTTCTGGTCAGTCCTAGTCCATAATCAATCAAAGATGTCTTTGTTGAGCCATACAAAATATTAGTAAAATATAAGTACACTAAAATATAGACGAAAGCTGCTATGTTTGTTTATTTTACCAAGCCAACAATATCATTTGCATAATACGCCCACATAGAAACTGCAGATGTACATGTCATGTAGATTAGAGTGTGCAAAAATGAACAAGGTTGTCTATTTATGCATTGAATAACCCAGTCTTCCAGTGGTGTTCATGATTGTCAGATAGATGAATTAGACATACGAGCGCAAGTATTGTTTAAGCAGGTATTCTGTGCCTGTCTTTATTAACAGATCATGTGCTGCTTCAGTTCATTAAACTTTAACCCATTAAATTTGATGGGGAAAATTCCTCAGAGTTCCCCCTCACAGATGCTGGGGATAGAACAGTTCTTAAGATGTACCGGCAATGCCTACATAGGTGTGAGGGGAGGAGTGGTAGGAAAGCAACCCATACCATGGTCTTACCACATCCTGCATTGTGGCAACAGCTCCTCCTAAGCCCCAGACAGAAATTTTACCAAYTTCTTAAATTAGTTGTAAAAAAATATACCTTTTTGAATTGGGAATCAATTAAAGCCCCCAGGCAACCCAGCACTAGTGATACCTGATGCAGTTCTCTTACAGAAAGTTTTATGTCTTTTCTGGAAAAAATACCTATTGAGCACATGTGATTTTCCTTTTTTAGAATATTTTAAGAAGTCTTTTGGAATATTCAGAAGCCACAACTCTTGGGCCTGATCCATTTCTCAGTTGCAGCCCATGGCAAAATACACATTACCTTTAGTGGGACTTACAGCTCTGACTTCCAGTCTCTGTCACATTGAGCTGCTATAGTTCCAAGATGCAACCACCTTCAGATGTTTCCCTGCCCCTCTGCTATGATCACATGTAATGACCAGTGTTGTCCACAGTCGCCTGATCTCGGGGCTCTGATTAAGAGAGCTGCCGTCAGGTAGTGAAGATACTAGGTTTTGGTGCCTAGCTGCTTGTCTCAGTTTCTTAGAGATTATCGTTTCCTCAAGAGCAGAACTGGCAGAACAGGTAGCCTGTCCTCTGCTCAGCTGTCCAAGTTCACCATTCAAAATGTCAATTTAATATAAATTCAGTCCATCATTGTTAAAATAGACTGAACTGTGCCAGCTGAGGAACAATCACAGCATCTGTCCTGCCACCATCCTGTGAGGAAAGCAGTACTTCCTGACAAAAGTGGAAGCAGATAGCTGGAGCCAGGGACGTCCTTCATGTGCTGTCACTAATGCTGACAAGAGTCAAGAATTGGGGCCCCTAAGTCAAACTCAACCCAAAACCCAAAAAGGGGACTACTGACTCCATGTGATTGCAGCAGAGAATCATTTCTCCTGGCACAGTGATGTGCTGGGTCTCCTGTCTAATCTCCATTGCTTTTCTCTCCATGTGCAACTGAAATAGAAAAGGTCATGCAGTGTCTAACATGGTTTCACCATTAGTAGTGTATATATAAGATAGGGAGTGTATTCTGTATCAGGCTTCTATCAGAGAAGTATGGGACGTTGTTTATTGAATGTTTTCCTTCAATTTTTTTGCCTGTCAAAGTATAGATGTTTTACTCTCAAAGGCTGACAACTGTAACATGTTAGCTTACAATTGTCTGTAATTCTATCTGTGCCAGCATGCTAACATCATCAAGGGCTCCTCTGCTCTAGCCTTTTGCTGTTTATAGTATTGGAAATATACAGCTACAAAGTCACACTGGAGAATCATTTTATTGCCTAGCCAGGTTCAGTCTGAATTTTAATACAGACAGGGCTTTAGCTCTGTTTTTGAGAGCTCATTTCAAATGAGGCCTTTAGCTCCCTAACTAGCTATTCTAGTTTAAGTCTAAGGGACCTATCATTCTGAGAAAGCTGCTCAAACTAATTAAACATGCCATTTATTGTACCCAAAATGACTATATTTTCTCTGTTCTATTTCAGTAATGTGCCTGTTCAGAGTTTTATTACACTTCTTTATTCCTTATTATCTTCCTCTTCCTTCCCTCCATCTCCAATAGCTGAAATGGATATCAGGGACATAGTACAGACAGCAAAGGCAATGCACTGTAGTTGGGATTTCTATCTCCTCCTGTAGCCTAGCCAGTTTTTAAACAGTGTTTTAGTGCCAACAAGAGGTACATTTGTTTCCACGCTCATCCTAGCAGACACCATTTGCACACTGTCCCTTTGCAGAGGTTGGAGCACAGCTGCAGGACGGTCTCTGCCTCCCTCAGCCCTGCAGCACGGCTTGTCTGCCCACTCCTCAAAAGTGTTTCAGAAACTCCTAAGTGCCTTGGTGAGAAAAGAGCTGTTGGCTCAGGAGCTAGGCTTTCTGGACCCACAGCTGAATGGGTTAAGTGACTTTAAGCCCTCCTTTTTCTCCAGTTCTCTTCTTCTCTGTTTCTTTTTCCCTGGGAGATCGCAGGTGGTAAAGATACATTTGAGAGGTGAAGTGATAAAAATACGAATAAGATAAACCAGCTGAACAATACCGTCCTGAGCTGAAAACAACTGGCCATTGTTTCAGACTCCTCCTCTGCTTTCTTATCTTATGCGAAAAATGCCGTTGGTTCTCAAAGCACATTTTAAACATGAGGGAAAGAGTGAGGTCAGGACTACAGCAGAGACTTACTTCTCCTGGCAAAACTACATCCAACAGGGGTGTGAAGAATGGTGTTCCCTGACAGACACAACTGTGTTGGCAAAGAGCTCCTATGTAGGTGTACTTATCGTAGACGACCAAAACTGCACTTTCTCTCTCTAATTTTAATCACAGAGTTCCCGACAAAACTGGATGTGCATTAGTGCTTTAAAGTACTGCTATCACGAGTGGACTTACCAGGAGGGCCAAGGGGGTTGTCACTCAGTGTAGTGCCACCAGAGAGCTGAGTTGCCCCAGGATGATACCTGTTAACCACCCCTGGACAAGTGTAGAGGTCACAGCAGGTAGGAGCAGTCTGCGAACACTCTCCAGGGGAAAGCCGGGGTGTTCAGCTCACCTGGTTCCCCTTGTGAGACTTTGTAGGAAGCAAAAGCATTTGTGCTTCTCGCTGGGCAGAGGTCTGTGCTGTCTGCGGAAGTGGAAATAGGTGAGGCCTGTGTGAGAACCTTGGATTGCATGGACAAAAGTATGTGTTGTTGAGTCTGTATATCTGTGTGGGAGCATGAGTGCTGGCACGTTCATAGAGCCATGTGCTTGTGTCTGGGTTGCTGTGCTAATGTCTAAGCACGTAGACGTCATTGCATGTGTTGGTTACAAAACCCAATCCTTATTCGCATAGATTTCACAAGCTGTCAGGAATCGCTCCTCATTTTATAGAAACTCTTTTCCTTCCTCCTGCTTTTTTCTCTTCTCCTGCTCCATTTCATCTCTGGAGAGCACTGTTCAGTATGAAATGTGTCAGTCCTGTGCCATGTGCAAGACACAAACCTGTGAAGAGAAGTTGAACAGAAAACTCTTTAGTAAAAGAACTGCAAAATCATTTGCATCTTCACCTGTGCTGTAGGAGAAAAAAAAGAAAAAAAGAAAAGAAAGGAAAACCATAATTATGACAAAATTCAGGTCTGAGTCTCCTTTGGGGGAACCTGACTATAAATCTGGAGCAATGCCAGAGGTGTTGCCTCCATTGGGACTCCTGGGAGAGGAGATGAGGCACATCTTTCTGAGCTCTTTGGGTTGAGCTGAAGTCTGTGGGTAACTGCATCCTACATTTGTAAGGCTCTCAGAGGAATTTAATAGTGCAGTTTCCTCAGCAGCCACAGTTTAAACAAAGCCCTGCAGCTAGCTCTGGCTTCTACATTTTGTGACTTTCCTAACATCTATAAATAAAATATTCTAGTTACTTTCATTTCAGTTGCAGTGCTGCAACTCAAYCTGGGAAGAGGCCACACGTAACTCGGGAGAGAATTTATAGGGGGGGTGGGTGACCCTGAGYGTACACGGATGGGGAAACTTGATATGTTGAAGGGTTGATAATAAGTGTAGTCTGAAACATCTCCCTGCCCACCCCTGGCCTCCCCCTCTGGGCTCCGGCCCCATTTCAGCCCAGCCCAGGGCTGTCAGTTGCTGCCTCAGGACACCACAGCGGTGCTGGCTCCAGCCCTGCCACAGCCTGGCCCCTGCCCGGATACGGGCCCCCTCGATCCCCACCCGAGCCCCAGCTCCGGCCCCAGCCTCGACCCGCAGCAGTGCCCAACACCCCCAGGGCTGGGGCTGCCCTGGCTCCCCCGGGGCCCTGCGCCCTCGAGGCAGGGGGACGGGTTGGGGGCCAGGCCTGGCCCTGCTGGCAGCCCCCAGCCCCGGGAGCCCCCGGCTGGTGGTGCCCCGACAGGTTTCCTCACAGGCCAGTAAACCATCCTAATCCCTAAACCATGTAACAGGACAGTTAAAACTCACAGCTATCTTTAACTTCCCCTTTGGCTCCTCGTGATAAACAAATTCAGATTAGGCTCTAATCATCGTTCGACTCTTGACTGAGGACCCAAACCATGTTAGAAACCACTCAGCCGTCTAAAAACTGCAGTACACAAGGCCTCGTGCCTGACTTGCACAAAAATTTGTTTCCAGGCAAATGAGTGCGCCAGTTATCTCAGAGAGCTCGTCTCAAGGGAAAACGGGAAAGGATTAAAAATAAGTCTGTTAACTCCATATCAGATGGACGTTCTTGCTGTTTTCCTAAGGGCTGGAAAGTCAGGTTGGGCAACGTGAGCGTCACTTCTGCTTCAAGCAGAAATAAATCCTGAGCTCATCTGACAAGTGGCCGGAAGAGTGAGAGTTTCTTTGGAGCAAAAGTGCGTGTGCATTCAGAGGGCAAACAGCAGCCTGGGCTGCCAGGCGCAGTGCCTGAGACTACGGCAAATTATGGACGACCTAAAATGAACAAAACAAGGGTTGTACTTTTTTTTCCATGTGTTTCTATAATGGGCATTAATGCTGAGTAAATAATATAAGACAAATACAACAAATATTCTGACTACACTCTCATTATTTTTGTACCTCTTGGTATTTGAAAAACTACTACAATATGGATAACTTAAGTGTCAGGATTTCACATCTCTCAGGTGACAAGCAGCTGTCAAGCTCCCAAGTCCAAATAACCTTCATTTTAACAAATACATAAAGTCAGTGAGGCTCCAAGGAYTCAGTCTGTAAATACTCAGAGGCTTCAAAATCATGTACTTTATTAAACCATGTACACAGCTAGGAAGCATCACAGATAACAAAGAAGTTCAGTTCTGGGCAAAGACAACAAAAGCTTTAGTATCCCAAATTAGTCATATGGTCTATTATCTGATCAGCTCTAAAGAAAGTCTGAAAACTGCTGAGGTGTTTTTATTGCATGTCTTTTTTTCTGCTTTGTTACTATCTTAAAAGTTCAGACCCTCAGTGAGGCTACATCTGTACTAGTGCAATGCCAGGGAGCGTTCCCAGGCACTGCAACCCGGCTGCCTACACAGTTAATCTGTTAGGTGTCTACATGGTTGGCCCTTGGCAGGGTTTGGCCCGGGCCAGATAACTCTCCCAAGCAACTTCTGGGCCTGGGTTTGAGAGTTAATGTGAGCCAAGAGCCATTCCCTTCAGGGAGTTTGCCACCCTGGGCACCCTGTTTTGGAGGCAAAGAGTTTAACAGTTTGGGTGTAGCCAGACTGCCATTCAGCTGCAGGATCAGAAAATAGTCCCGGGCATCTTTAATTTGCTGGAATAGCTATAGCCCTAGAATCTTTCATCCCCTAGAGTCTCTCATCCTGGCCTCTCTGACAACAGCGAGATTTTCCACAGATGAAATGAGGCAGGAATTCACCCAAGGGTTTTTTCACAGTTGTGCTGAAGGCTGTAGCACTCAGCCCACTTTAGACTCAGCGGTTTTGTGCTGGCAGGACTTCAGTGCAAAGAGCACTGCTCCCCACTGCACGTAGCCCTGACATCACCAAACAGGTACTGGGACCGAGCACAGCAGGCAACTTGTGCTGAAGGCTTTCGTCTTAGGCTTTGAAGAACAAACAAAAGATGGGAAAAAAGAAAGCCTTGAAATTTTCTCAGTTAAGCAGGATCCGTAGCTTAATATTTATCTCTTGGTATGAGACCAGAGGAGGTTGATTTATTTGTAAGTTGAATGCAAAGTGTATGCTTGGGGGGAAGGGAGGAACTGCTGCGTATGGACATCTACCATGACTCCAGTGGTCAAACCACAGGTATTTCTTTCATTCACTAGAGCTTACCTAAAACTATACATAAGTATGTGAATATATAAATAATATACAGCTGATACCTCAGGCTTTGCGCAACCGATACTCTCTCCAGCACAGCCAGGAACAGCTGTAACTCTCCTCAGCGCCACTGATAAAATATGAATCACAATGAAGCAACGAGAAAAACCTACTTGGCTGTCTTTGAGGTCTGTGACCATAAAAACAAACGTTTTCTTCCACTTTTGCAAAATTTAAAATTTTAGGCAAAAATCTTTTTTAAAAAATGAGTCACTCCATCTTTTTAAACTTCATAAACGGAAATAAACTTGATTAACAATAATCACATGGCATGCAGGAAATTTTTTATATAAGGCTAAATAATTGGATTAAAGTGCTAGCACGTCCCTAAGCACCCTTTAGCTCCAGGCCAGTGACAATTACTCCACACATTTTATCCTACTCAGATTTCCTTCCTGGACTACTGAATAGCAGCATCCCTGACGAAACTGTATATACAGATAGCAGAGCCAGCTGCAAGCTGTCATTATCTTGCATCTCATTTTTCAAATCCAGTAAAAAAACCAGTTTCCTTCTGCTTCTCTCCCACTATCTGAGAAGTCTAGCTTTTCATCGACCCTCTGAGGCAGGGTGCAAGGGGACACCCATACTCTTACACTATCCCTTTCATTTTCATAAGAGATCCAGCCTTTGATATAGTCTGAAGATGACCAGCACTGCCCACTGCACTGGCCAGGCTCTGGGAATGTCCTTCGCCTCTGCCAGGACTTTCAATCAATCTTCATGAAAGGCCCAGGAAGGTGGCATGTACAAAGAGGCTGATGGATGGCCTTGTTGCTTCCTCAGCATATGAAAAGCAGCTTCTGCCTTTCCCCAGTCACCAACAGTTCATTTCTTTAGCCACCTAAAATTCAGGTGTTTAGTTTAAGCTAGTTATCCTACTGTTCCTCTACAGTCAATAGAGAGAGAGAAAAAGGCACCTCAAAGGACAATTCTTCCCACATACATTAGACATCTACTTTAGGATGGGATCAATTGCCCTTTGGAGGAGGCTTTTTATCTTCATTGATTAAAAAGTAAGGCAGACAAGTAGCACAGACTAAATGCTTAATTTTTAAAAAGCAAAGTAAAGTAAATCTTATCCATGATCACATGTCATGTAACCTGAGGGAAGAATTGGAGATGTACCCCATGAACAGGGAAAGAGTAAATCTGTGAGGTATAAAAAAAGAGCTATCGCAAAAATAAATGTTGAGATGCTATCCTTCCTGAGCTGAGGATGAGGAAAGAGCAGCCTAGGCTTTCATTGCCACATTTGCTAAAGGCTCAGCTTGCATTGTAATCTCCAGCCCAAGCTAAGCACCCAGCCTCCTTAGGCATTTCTGACATTTACATTAGAGAGGCCTACAGAGAACAGAGCTCATCAAAAGCTCATCCCTAGGGCTCTGCCAACTTCTCTGATGACTTATATGCCTTGTTTCCACTGCAGAATGCAATGGCAAGTTCAGTCTATGATTTTCAGCTTTGCACTGTGGTGTACTAGTGTTTACCAACCAAATCACAACCAGGTGTAGCTAGGTTGTGCCAGGCAGGGATTGAGCAAGGCCAGGCCCTCTGATTAGATCATAAACCCATGAAGGGGAGTTTGAGATACAGGTAATTACATCATGATCCCCAGGATGATTTACAGCCAGGGTAACACCATCTTTGTCTCACTCCATTATTTTTATGACCTTGATAGATAACGTCCTACATTATTCATAAAAAAACGGAAAAGCAATTCTGTGAAGTAGGAAAGGCTTTTATGGTGGCATGACTGTTTGGATGGACTATTTATCACAAGCTGATATCGGAGTGGTGAAATGCTGGGAGTGGGATTCAGGTTACTGGAAATCTTTTTGCAACAACCTGCTACCACATCAGTTGGGATTGGGTAGGGGACTCTGCAGCCAGCTGAAGGGCTGTGTGACTGAGGCAATCCCAACAGTTCTGAGAGAAATATCACTACACTCCACTGGTCACACTCTCTGGAATTTTGTAGTACTTAAGTCTCCAGTTCATGTAGAAGGCTCTCTGATATTCCTTGCTGCTGACTAAAGTAAATCCAAAGTTGATTTTGTTTGGTTTTCCCATGCCTCAGTAGTCCCCCAAAGGTGCTTTTATTATTTTAGGTATTAGGCATGTGCATGGGAAAGAATTTTGTTAGTTCAGCTCGACCACTCCCTAGGAGTTTTCTTGGCTCTCTTGAGTCTCCTTACCCTCAGGCTGCTCATATCTTTTAGTGGACTCAGCAGCTCTCCTCTTCTTTTTCTGCCTTTCAGTGTGAATCCAGGCAGGGCTGGGCACCCACCACTCTGACTGGGCAGTGAGAACCCACGGCATTTCTCAGGGAAGGATCTATACTTTTCAAGAACAGAGACTATGAGGACAAAACTCTTCATCAGGTGTAAAAGCCAGTACAAAGTTTGTATGCCATTTAGATCCCCAGCAGATGTCAAACTAGATCTCAACTAGTATGTAAATAATATACAGGCCTTGGGCTGGCCTTCTGCATATTAGTGAAATTCATTACTTGCCCTTTATTCAAATACTCTGTTGCTTGTTGGTTCTATGTCTCTGTGTGAATAATGGCAATGCAGTGTAGAGATTCTCTCTAGCTAGACAATGAGGAGACCATGGTGCATTTTACATCATCTGAATTGTTCTTTCCAGCTCCTGAATCCTGAGTGGTAGGTGAGCTGCCATGGAAGTGGTAGGCGAGCTGCCATGGAAGTGGTAGGCAGACAAATTCAAATGGGAAATGAATAGCATGTTTCAACACAAAAGCATGTGTGGGGTAAAACTATCAAATAATTTGGGGGCAGTAGTTTCTTAAGGTGTGCAAGAGTCTAACCTACTGTAACTGGTTGAGAATAATGCAAGAAGAGATGCTGTAGGCAAACAGAATATTGAAAACCAATTTCTTCCTATTTGTATCTAATACAGTTTTTATTATTTGAATGAGATGCCTCAGTTCAGCAAAAAGCCTCATGCTGAGATTCCTCCCTGACTCCATTAGCTTGTCAGTCACAAAACAAGAAGCCACAAGCACTCTCAGTTGCCCTGTTCTTTGTCTTAGCTGCCTGGGTTCATAACATTAGCGCTAAGAAATAACCCACTTTTGTTGAGCATGTCCAGGTGCTCTTTGCTCACGGGACTCCTGCTGTGACTTTATCTTTTGTTAGAATGAAGCCTGGGCTCTCACAAGGCTGAGCTGATCAGATCAGGCAGAACAAAGAATAAATGTGATGAAAAGTGAGAGAGGATAGAAAAAACTAGTGAGTCTGTGGATACTCTTCCTCTGGTGTCAGCAGGGCAGTGTCCAGAAGAATATCTGCAAAGAATATCTTCAAAAGGGGTGAAAAGAAGCAAAGAAATAAAAAAAGCCAAGTGGTGGGCTGTCATGGGCAACACAGTCTTAATGCAGGGATTTAATTTAATTTATTGCTAATTTACACAAGCTTCCAATGACTGGGTATTGAGAAAAAGAAAACATAAACAATTAAACAAACATTTAAATAAACACCTTTTCTTCTCCTTCCCCAAGCCCAATTTCAGTCAAACACCTCTCCTCTCACCCCTTCCTAGTCTCAACTTCCCTTGTTGTCCCTGCAGGTTACACTCAGTCCCTCCCAATCCCTTCGGTGATGTGACGAGCAGTGGATGGGGTTGGTGTATAACAGTTTCTGTCTACCACTTCTCCATGCTTCTTATTGTGTTTGCTCCTCTCCTCTATAATTCTTACTGGTTTGCCTGCCCTGGCGTGGGTCACCTGTGGGTTGCAGTGCCTCAGGGTGTTCCCTTTTGGCACGGAGCCAAAATGGCTATAGAAAGCGATTGTTCTTTCACATCTTCATCCTTAATAGCATGAAAGGTTCCCATCATCAAAGACAGAGTATTGACAATAAAGTACCTACAGCAGTCCCAACTGATCTGGTAGAGGGTTGTTGTAATAAGACTTCCAGTAACCAGTGACTTACTAACTTGGTCTCTCCATGCAGAGAAATGCTGGGACTGAGGCGATATGTTTACATGGCTGAACAAAGCAGCTTCTGAATTTTGCACCGAGTGGACTTCCTCTGGGGTGCCTGGCACTACTCCCCACATTGCAGCTGAGGCTGGAACTCACAAATGCACTAACAGCTGCAGCCAGCTGCTCCAGGCCTGGGAAGAGTAAACAAACTGGTTAACTTTGAGTAGTAATAAGTGTACTCACAGCCATAAACAGCCAAAAAGCCTGTGGTGAATAGAAGGACCTCCAGCTGAAAATCCCAGTGTGGTTTTACAGTCAATAGGAAAGGGTGTTCTCAGAAAGACATACTCACCAGAAAGGAGTTTTATGGAGAAAAAGTGTTCTTCAGTATGTCTGGCTTAGGAGCAGATTTTGCATGACAATCACATTCAGGCAGATATTGCCAGGCTTAAGGCAAACATATCTTGTTGGAAGACACACCATATTTTTGCTGGTTGTGGCTTAGGTGGTGGTGTGGAGGCACACTGGTGGATGGGGAGCAGGGCTGGCAGCTGGAGAATTTGCTCTCTGCCTGCACTTTGAACAGGATGAATCCTTGAAGCCATGTCRTTGGGAACTGAGTGTGCTTGGGGATGGAAGGTCCTGGAAGGCAAGCTCACCTTGCATGCTACTTGGCCTTCTCCTTTGAGGAGTGCTGTAAAAACAGCAATATATACTTGGGTCTGCCTTCACCAGTGGGAACAGAATCAGATATGATGGGCAACATGAGGCAGAGATGCCTGAAACTGTTAACTCAAATTCAGTACAGTGTAAATATTACTGGACTGCTTCCAAACATGTTGTAGGACTTCTGTGTATTGCTGCAAACAGCCAGGCCTGCTCTGTGCCTGGCTCTGTGCCTCTCTCACAGCCTAGGAATCGAGCCTTCATGGGAAGACAACCTGAAAAGATGTGCAACCACTCAGTAGAGGAAAAACTGGATGAAGAGAGGTGTCAGAAAGAGAGGAACAATAGCAGTATTCAGTCATGACCAACATGGTTTAAAACTGCTGAACTAGAGATGAAAGGGCTTATTATAGATGTGTCTTAGGTTATTCATGGACCCAAGAAGAATTCAGGCCATAGTTAGATGATATAGTAAATGCAGCTTTAGGGCTCCCAGTAGATCAAAAATGCTGCATCCTCATACCACAAAAAAACAATCCGAGATAAAGTCATTCTTCTGGCTCAGATTTGTTCAATAAGTGATAACAGCTACCTTCACACTGTCCAGGTTAATGCCAAATCAGGTATCTTTGGGCCTGTCACAGCCAGCATAAATTCTCTTTTGTTTGCTCTGGCTAACTTGATAGGAAGTAATCATGTGCCCATTTCTGATTCAGATGAAATTTGTTTCGCTTGGTGATCCGGCAGCACACAGAGCCAGTGCTAATAGTAATGAAATTCTGACCTGAAATCCTTTGTAAGGCTCTGTCTATGTTAATGAAATCCCTTGAGCAAAACAAACACTATCATGGTTCCAAAATTATTCTAAAAGTTTACAAAGGGTCACCAAACATACAGCTACATAAAAGCTAAGAGGAAAAATAAGTTTAAAGTAGCAGGAAGTATTTTATCTGCTATCCAGCCATCTCATTAACACTAACAGTTTTGCAGGCACATGGCACAGTAATTTCTCTCTTCAGATGCTGTGTGAAAGCAAGATATAAAGAATCCCCAGAACAAGACTGCAGGAGGGAAAATAGCAGAACTGACAATGCATAATATCATGTTTACAAAGTAAACAAACTGGGGAGACAAAAGCAAACCTTGCCTCAAATCTTTAGTTAAAAGAGCCTTGTGTACAGCATGCAGCTATAGCACCAGCACAGCACAGATGGGATAGAGATCTGAAACTCATGATGTTCCTTTAAAGGCTTTGCCACATGCTAATGTAGCACTAGCCATTTTTTTAAATTCTGTTTTAGGAACAAATATTCCTAAATATGCACTAGACTACCAGCAGGCAAAGGCCTGTCACCAAATCCATTTCTAGTAGCCACACCAAGGAGCAATTTGTCCTATGCTGCTCACTGCCATTGATATCATGTTTCACCTCAGTCACTGAGCTGCAACATCTGAGAATCACTGTCACCTATCAGAGGCAGATTGAACATGCAGCCCCAGGGGCCAACAGCTATAAACCAGCTATGGAAACACTCACCAATAATTTATCCTAAAGAAGAAGCTTTCTAGGACAAACACAGAGGGGGCTGTAGGACTTCTGCTCCTTGCCAGAAGCATCTGCTAAAGAATGCAAGATGCCTTGTGCAACAGGTGACGCTTGATTTTTTTCTGTGTGTAGAAGAAGAAACACAAATAACTGCTCCATGTGGACACTTCATGCTTTATTGAGATGAGCATGAACAGTATTAAAACTGGGCCTGCTAATACATCCAGCAAACAGGATCTCCACACCACTGAGCCTTCCACTACATCAGCATGCTACCAAGACGTGAAGGCTGTGTCTTGAATTATTTACTTGGTCAAGTTGCTGTTTGGCCTCTTCTTAATCTAAGACAAACCAGTTTTGCCTCTGCTAAAGCCAGCTCCGCCCATAAGAGGGGGTAAGGTGAGAAACCCATGCATGCGCACACACACGCACTCACACTTTCTAAACCTTGCAGTGAGAAGTTGTCCTCAGTGCCATTTTGTCTCCTTTGGTCTTGTTTTTTTCCCCAGAAAAGACTTGCAGTTATATCCAAAAATACCACCTTGCAGTAAATAAGCAGGCTGCTTCAGCATGAATAGGGGCTCTGGGGGCAACAGTATAATTCTGTGGTGCTATTATTAAGAGTAGCAAGCTGCCAGGACAGAAAAAGAGAGAAAGAAGGACTGAGAAAGTCAGACCGTTGTTTCATGATGTAAGGTCAGCTGGTGCTCCACTTGTCGCAGGTGTTAACCTCCTACAGGAGGGCCTGGCCAAGAGTGCCTGGACGCACTGTCCTAAAAGACTGTATGAAATTATACTCAAGACATTCAACACTCAGCCCATTCATCTCCCGAGACATGGAAAATTCAATCTTGGATCAGAACATATTTTTGCTTTATTTTATTGGCAACATGCCCTGAAGTATGAACCTCCCAGGCCTCACACAAAGGTCTGGAGCATTTTGGTTTCAGAGGGGCGGGTGAAGGTGGGGCGGCAGGTTGGGGGGGGGGGGATTATGCCTTGCTGTTGTTCTGTTGAAAGTAGGTTTGTTTCTGTCTCATAAAGTATGCGAGAATTTTCCCATGCTCTGCTCTGGCCAGCCCCGAACAGCATGCTTTGKGCATTAGCAGCTGATGCTCGAATGTGGCGTTCCCAGGGCAACTATTAACCCCCTATTGAGCCCGGCCAACCCCTCACTATTGTGTGCCCTTGGACTGAAGGCTGCCTTGTTGGATGATGTAATGTGATGTATGCAAACTAAGCGCCAGGCACAAATGGCACTTGGAAACTGTTCCCTGACTTCAAAGGATGGGCTGTGTGACTCCCACTAAGGCTGCTAGCTCGGGCCTGCACCTTTGCTAGCGTATTTCAAGGGCTCTCCCACTCTGCTGTTACAACCACTGCTAGCCCCCGGCAGAGGCCTGGCAGGAGCTCTGCGACGGGCAGGACCCAGATGTTGCTATCAGTATGTTATCCTACCTGCCTCACCCATGTGTCCCCACTGGGACCCCTGGGACACAATCAGATTTTTAGAGGCTTTTTTCAGAATATTTTTCATTTTTGTTATTTGAGTATGGGACTGGAGAGCCTGCTGTACAGCAAGAGAGAGGAACTATCCTTTCAGACCAGTAACCCAGCTCTGGACACAGTTGAATTCTTACCCATTGCCTTTCATAATTCAGCTAAGTCTACAGCACTGCATCCTCAAGAGACATGGCTTGATATTGATTAGAGGCTTTGGCTGCAGGGAGCCAAGACTTGGTGTAGATCTAATGCTGTGTTAATATTAAAAATACATTATTCTTGTCCCTGAAGCTTTGCCGGGTTCTACAGGTAATAAATACTGAGAGATGAGTTGGAGGTTTGCCATCAGCTTCAAAAAGAAAAAGCAATGTTGTTCTTACTTTTTAAAGTCCATTTATCAGTTGGCTCTCTAAACTCAGTTACATAAAATGCAAAAATAGGACATATCAGACTAATCAATTCCTTAACAACTGGAGTTTAATGAAAATCTCAGCATCAGACCACTCGCAATAACATGCCAGATTGATTGAGAAACAATGGAAATATGTTTGTTCTGCAAGCATAATTTCACTTCTGAACAAGAAATTGGTGGAGGTATGCAATGTTCAGACAATCATTACAGTGCACTTCGGTTTTGCAACAGCAAACCAACATATAATTCCAGCTAGCACAGTGAAAACTCCTGCCTGAGAACAGAAAGCACCCCAATTCTATACCTATTTGTAGACTGCACACAGCTTTAATACTGACATTTTGCCCTACTACTTTTTGGCCCAGTTTTTCAAAGATACATAGGGAGTTTGAAGATGCACGTAGGCATCTGTGAGTTTAAGTGTCTAACATTTTGGCGCGTGTTTCTCAGCCTGTATCCATCCACATCTTTAGGCATCCTGACTTTGTCAAATGATCTCAGACATTTCCTGTAGTACTTCCGAGAGGTAGGCAAGTCAAGTACAGCTGTGATGTTTTTACCCAGTGCAAAACTGATGTGCAAATGGCCTAGTATTTTGGTCATATATCAGTGTCAGTGAGAAAACTGGACCATGAAGCCCATGGATGCAGAAGGCAGAACTCCCTTTGATTTCAAGAGGGCCAGGGCTGAGGTGCTTCCTAGTTCACCTGCCATAAGGGAAGGTGATTTCAAGATTATGTAGTACTTCTGACAAGAATGAAAACTGAATTACTCTGTTTTGTGGATTTTAAAAAAATGAAACAACAGACAAACACAGGGTTGAAAGCCAAGAAATTCAAAGATAAACCCTTAAATTCAAAGACAAACTCTTAAAACGATCTTAAAATGTGGAATAGAAAGTGAATATAAAGCATATAACCTGAAGTCTGCCCATGTGTCCCCATCAAAATTGCAGCAGGAATGCTGCAATTCTTCTGCTATCTGCTTAACAGATAGCTTCTGCTTCAGCTATCCAGCTCCCAAAAAATGAAGCTGATGGGAAACTTCCTGACCTGCTCTAGTGAGACCCAATCCTCTTTCCCTTAAGGTTACACAAAGCTCCCATTACTTTCAGTGGGAACAGCTTAGCAGTTCTAGTAGCGTGAATGGATGCATTATAATGTCAGTAACAACAAATGTCATGCACATTCCATGATTAGCTAGAAAAAATGATTCTAGGGTTAAATAGGAATGTCTCATTCAGATGCATGTCACTGAGCCAGGCCCATCACCTAGGTACTGGATGCCATCTCTCCCTTTTTCTCCTTGTCCTATTGCTAAACAGGCTAATCCAGCGCAGCAACCAAACATCATTATTGCAGGCTTGTCCAAAAATTATGCAGAGACAATTAGCCTCATTGAAAAAGGTATCAAAGACCTCACAGTATTATTCATCTGTCCCTCAGTGCGCACGCACACCCACAGGCATCCAAGGGATTTTAAACATAGCTAAGGACAGTGTTTTCATTAGTTCACTGTGAATAGCAGTGACTTCATGCACTAAAAACTCTGCACCTCCCCCCGTGGTGTAATGCCTGTGCCCTGAGCTGAATGGCTTCGCTGCAGCTTTGTCCTGTAAGGCTAGGAGAGAGATACTCACCAGTCCCAAGAGAGATTGCAGCTGAACATGCTCTATTATGATCATGCTGGAGGAATCTATTGATTGCAAAAAGCAGGTGATAGCATCCCTGTCAAATTAAAAACAGGGATAAATCAAGCACTTCTAAGCAGCAGGCATGGAAAGTGGGAAACTTAGAAGAATGCCACTATTTTAGCTTCTGCTAGGGTATAAGTAGTCAGTAACTGTATGAATTTGTATTTCCAAACTGCTTTACTAATGCTAACAGTCATAGTGCTCCTGATGGGTAGAAATATCATCCTTTGTCCTTCTTCTTCATATGTTATAACTGTAAGGTAGAGAAGCATTCATAACAGTGTTCCCATATATAACTCCCAGCATTCCTACAGCATGTGGGGGACAGATGGGCTAAAAGTTAAGTAAGTGGATGCAATAAGGATCCAGATGTTTGCAGGAAACTGTGCAAGTGTGCTACGGCTGTAAGGTTTCTGCAGGGATTTCCATATGAACTGACATTAAATAAGTATTTTTCATTTAAAAATGCTATTTTAATATTGGTGTTTATGACTACAATGCATATATCCTATTGCCTATACTTGTTATATTCTTGCTCACAAGTGTACAGTGCATATTTAGTCCAAACGCTGTGATATGGCAATGAGACAGTGTTTAGACCATCACAGAGTGATATTGCAGTGAATCTGTATACTGAATGAAACACAAAACCTCTTCACACTTTATCTTTCAGAGAATTTGTAAACAGAGATGCGGAAGAAGCCCACAACTCTGGAAAAGCGATTACAATTGTAATTTTTATTAGAAGACTTGGCAGAACCACCACAGATCAACTAAGCTATGGGAGCTGAGCACCCAGGATCAGCTGATGATTCTCTGCAAACCTATTGAAGAGTCTCTGGGCCAAAAAGCTTGCTTGCTATTTCCAGCTCTAAGAGCTATTATTGCTCCCTAAAAGCATGTCTCTGAACCACTGAGGCTGCACCAACTTCAATGCTACTGTCTTCAGACCAGTGTCTTTCACAGAATTTATCAACAGCCTTATCTAAAATTGATGGCCATATAGAGAAGCACAGTCATTCTAAAAACTTAGCTCTTAAATTTGCTTGAAAATATAAACCGAAACTCTCCCAAATTTCCTTATTAAAAACATTTACATGCTATGAAATAATTTACAGACTACTACCCTCCCCCTAACAACTACTTTTTTAAGAGTCCACTAAACCACCCTGAAGCATACAGTGGCTGTGTACAGCCTTTAGGAACCTGCTGTTGTTAATAATTAAACTACACATGGTTTCCTAAAGGTGGTGCTGCAGCCAAAATGCAGTCCATAGGTAGGCAGCAGAAACCAAGGCAAAGTAACTGTTCTTCTAATAAAGAACGATTACTGCCTTCAAGCATAATGCTTTTGACAGGCTGGTCTAAACTCTTGTCGGGGTCACAAGGTTAATCTCACAGCAGCCACAGGCCCCCTTACTGCTGAGCGTGAACAATATGGTTAACATTTTTGGAACGGAGTTAAATTTCTTTGTCATTCCTAGCCTACACCTGACAGAAGCAGCCTTCTTCTCTGCTTTCATAAGCTGCCATCTGGAAGATAACAACTTCTTATCTAGCCTGTTGATCTTTTCTTCAATCACTATGATTGTTTCCCACTGCTGACCAAAAGACCAGAAAACAGAGGTTAGGCACCTGAAATAAACTCTGGGCTTTCCTGAGGCTAATTCCTTCAGATACCAATATGACTGCAAAATACAGGAATGTGTGACACAGCAAAGAGCTCTCAATAACAGCAACATTCCTCAGACTCATCACCACAACCATCACAGCTCTCATTCCTGGGCTACTGAGTAAATGCAAATAAATTTTGACATTGTCTTTGTTCACTACTTCGCTGTGTATTTGGCTTCACTCATCAGTTTATCCTAATGTAAGACTAAGAGTAGGTTAATACAGGATGGATGATGCCATTTTGCTTGTGTTCCAACAAAGAGTAGACTGCACTTTGCCTGAGCACCTATAGTGATGGCATAGTATTGTTACCTTTGGTAAATTAGTATCAACACAGAGTTACTGCAAATTTCAGTAAGGGATCCAGCTGTCCTCATGAGGACTTGTGTCCCGTGCAGGGGGAACTCTTTCAATCCAAGTATTCAGACTCAGTAGTGAGATCCCTAAACTGAGTCCTTGCAAGTGCTGTCCACAGCTCCAAGTCTTACCAAATGTACATGTGGGTCAGCATATCTTCTTGGACTCAGGCAGGCTTCTCCTTGTACCCCAAATTTCTGTCAGGAACTTGAAAGCTTCATGAACAGGGTCTCATATCCCACCCACAATTAACCAACAAACTCCAAATTTTCAGTGCTAGTAGCACAGACCAAATACTTAAGGGCCAGATCCACAAAACTGATGTTTTATTTAAATGACCAAATTTATTCACATCATCGAAGGTAGGTACCTACATAGTAATGGTGACCTGGACTACTGAGGGCTATTTATGCTGTCTGATTTTGGGCTAGGCAACCTATATAGTCACAGAAGGGAGACAGGCCTTCTAGGGCCAGTCAGAGGTAGGATTTTTGGTTTCCTTCTCAAACTGGCTTATGTGCCCCTTCCAGGGGAAGAGAAAAAAGAATGAGCTGGGGAAAGGAGGTATAGGTGAAACCCTCAAACTCTTCCAGAAAAGAAGAGGCATGGTAGGAAAAGTTTGAGAACCACCACTCTAAAGTAGCATCTCTGTTGACTCTGTTAGGAACGTAGACAGACTAACATAATTTCAGTTACCCTGGCTGTCCACTCCCATCCTCCTGCTTCACAGCAGATCTAGCAAGCATGCAATTGCTCAGCAATTTAAGCCTTTTCTTTCAGTGGGCTAGGTGCCACTGATTTAACAGTGGATTTCTGCTGAAAAGTTCATTTGCCACTGCAACATCTCTAACTGCAGGGTCCCTGCCCCATCCCTCCCCATATTCTGTTGGGTAGTCATCTTGAAGTGAGGTGCTCCAATTCAGCTGGCTCATCAGGAGAAAAATAGTTCATTTTTTCACAAGATTGTCTCCTGCTGGGTAGACAAATGGACCAATTCACTCTGCAGCTATAGGCTGCACACCAAAGAAGCAACAGAAGTGTACAACGGAGAAAGRAAGAGGAGCAGAGCATTCCTTTTGGCTAGATCAGCTTAGATGTAACCTGAAACCATACTGTAAATCAGGTGTCTAAACGCAGGTGGCAGGAATTTGCCCCCTTGCCACCCAGGAGCAATGCTTGGATCGTTTGGCAGTGACATGCTCAGCAGTAAGCTGTGCTGTTTGCCTCCTCAGCAGGTCATGACACCACTACTTTCAGATGATTTGTGGGCAACACCAAGGAGCAATCTTTATCATGGGTACCCCCAGTACATTGATATCAGTGGAGCTCCCCTTCTCTTCTGAGATGTAGGACATGCCTGGATGCATGCACATATGTATTCATGCATTTAGTAAAATGGGTGGATCGAGTCCAAATTATTTTGGAAAAACTTTTCTGTTTCACAGAGGTGAGCACAGGGGGAATAGTAAATAGCAAATCATAATCCATCTCATGGACTGATCATGCAGAATGTACAATTGCAAATAATCATACAGAAATGCAGTAGGTATCTGAAAGTACTTTACATGTGCTAGTTCAMGGACTCTGGTTGTCCCACACTTGGCATATGATTGAGGGGGTGACAAAGGTACCTGTATTTGCTTGAAAGTACTTAACCTACTTATCTTTATCCATATAAAGTTGCAATGTAGCAAATCAAAAACCTATGTGTACAGATTCACACAAATGGCATATGTCTCATAATTGGAAATTAATACCCATTTCTACCTTCCTTATAATTCTTTTCAACACAAAAACTGATGAAGAAAGTATTTGTTGTCTAAAACCAAGCCAAACAAGTGAAAAAATAGGGAGGTGGGGTTCAGTATGCATATATGCACCTTGCTCTGACATTTGTCAGTGACCAGGAAGAGGAGAGCCTGCAGCCTGAGATACCTGGCTGAACATGCTCTGACCTTCGCTGAAGATGACCTCTTTGAGCAGCTTGCTTACTTACTTGCCTCAGCCAAGCATTATGTTTGGGGCAGTGTTCAGAGCCCACTGCATTACATGAGAATGAGATGTGACCCCAAGGAATTCAGTTCTATCCGAGCAGGGTTTCCCTCTGCTAGAGGTCAGCTTTACCACAGGACTTGGTAAGGGATAACTCTAAAAATTGCATTACTTGCTAGGAGATGAGTATTTTCTTTGCCATTTCAATGGAAGAAATTGAACCAGCTATTTTAAAAAGCAGGACTAATCACTCAGTTCTTTATGGGATCATTTCCAAGAAGCTGTGGACATCTTACACAAAAAAAAAAGCCTCAACTTTGAACTAGAAGATAAAAAATAATTAGTACCAGTAAAAGTTTTTATGAGACATAAGCGATATATACAAAGAATTAGAGAAAACTTCTTACTTTTTAAAGTATTTAAATACATTTTCAAAACAACTCTAAGTGAACCTGGCTTATGTTATGACTTAGGTTTCTCATCTTTACTTGACGTATGAGGACAAAAGAAGATAACGTTGCTATTAAAGATAGCATGATTTATTCAAAACTGAAGTTTTGAAGTGAGACGTGTTTGCAGTCATTGCAGATCAGTCACCCCCGTGTGTACACTTTTTATTACCTCAGGCTTTTCTTCATTTCCCACCCTTCATCTCCAGCTTTTACCTCGTATTTGCCTGACTTGAAGTAATGTCCTTTCTAAAGGACAGAAACCAATCCTACAGAGGATAATGTTTCATAGCCACATTCTTTATTTACAAGGAGCTTTCAATGCTCAAGACCTCTTATATTTATGAGATAACTCACTTGTTTTTGTAACCCGATGAAATGTTTATAACGTGATGAAATGCCTTTCAATTCAGAAATCCTTTACAGAGGAAATTTGCAGCAGATATTTTAACACCTCCAGGCAGCCCCTAAAACAATTGCAGTATGGTGAAATGTGATTATATGTCTTGATGTAAGTTTCCAAATCAGCTCAGATTTTCTTCAGGAACAAGTCAGCTTTTCTTTTTTGGGAATCACAGGTTGAAACATTCAGTTCCAAGTAAATTGTTTCATTAAGGCACTATGGGACCCATCATCCCCTCCAGACCCAAGACAAAAACACAAATATGCGGGAGCCATTATTACAGGCAAGTGAGACTCTGACCTGAAAGGTGTTATTGGTGATGGAGAGAGGCAGAGCCCTGCAGGTGGGGAGGAGGAGAAATAAGAGGGAGGCTGTGTGGAGCTTGTGGAGCAAGTTTACCTCAGACCCCAATTTTCAGGGGTGAGAGCAAAGCCTGATTCACTGCACCCTGGAGCATCCCACCCAACTGGGTATGGGTACGAAAGAGGAAAAAGGCTTACTTGCCTCCTTTATTGATTTACTTCAAAGGATGCCCTCTGGCTGAACACACCCCATATTTAAGGCATTTCTGTCTCTGCTTACATAGCATCTTTCCTAATGTCACCTCCTCTATGGGCAGATACTATATAATACTCTTCCTGCTGACCTTTCTTGACTTTCCACAGGAGCTGGGAATTCATTTGAATCCCTTACTCAGTGCACAGGTAATGCGAGGAGGAAGGAATTGGATGGGACCTACACACCTTAGTAATTTTATCCCAAAGATATAGGAGAGAATGAAAGTATTTATGGAATTAATCTGTGCAGGAGAGATCAGAGTACAGCAGAGATCAGAGCACAGGAGAAGGTAGGGTTTTTTGTGAATTCCAATAGGTTTTTAAGTCATACAGGTACAGACAATGCCTTTTCTTCATGTTTGGAACTGTTTTGCCCCGAGCAACCCAAAAATTTGACACACACTTTACTTAAAGTTGCTACATTTGACCTACATTTGCATTGACATTGTTATGACTTCAAATTATTTCACTGTAGAATCTTAATTTACAAGAATATAACTGACTTTTAATTATTATTTATACAACCCTCTGTTTACAGATTTCACAGACTGTTTGCTGTGATATTATATTCCACTCCTGCTGCCCAATTCCAAAGCTATTGTTGCTTTGACACAGCATACCAGCATTAATACATAACTTATGCATTTACTAAATGCACAGGAGAGAAAAACGGATGAGCTAAAGCAGGGTAAGCAATTGACTAATTATCTGTGAATAGGCTTACGTTAGCAGTGATGATGGTAGAAATGGATTTCACACATCAGGCTAAATTCAAATCGTCTTAGTGCCATTATTTCAGGCAAATGTTCAGGCTAAATGTGGCATTTTTTCCCCTTTCATACCCATTTCTGATTTAGGGAGCAGAATAACACAGCACCTAGGGGTATTTATGCTCTTCCCTTAAAGCTGCAGTATAGTATCCTCATTATTGGCTTTCTCCTCACTTTTTGCAGTGTTTTCTCATCTGGGCACACCACTTCCAAAGGTGGGAGAATCTGAAAGCCCAGGGCATTTGCAAGCAATGGCCCCTCTTCAGACAATTGTTTCTTGTGTGTAGGGTTTTGGAGCTTGTGGAGCTGCTCCCAGGCACGTTCACCTCCTGATGCACTCCAAGCCCCCTCCCTATTCCCCCACCAGGAACACCAGCTCTCCTTTGTGCGAGGCACAAGGCGCTCTGCAGGCAAGAGACTGCATCAGCCTAGATTGCACGTCCTCCACATCCCCCCAATTGCTGAGAAGTGTATCGGAGGGAACACATAAAACTTTTTCAAAAAAAAGGGGGAAGGAAAAGGCAATGCTTTTGACACAAAAAAAACCTCAGCGATTTTGTAAAGAATGTCTCCTAGTGCTAGTGTTCTTTAGTAATACTCTAATAGTCGGTAATTGCAAACTCTTCGAATATTTGATCTAGGAAAGAACACAGAAATGTAGGTGAAAAATAAAATCTGTATTTGACATCAAAAAAAGCTTAATCAGGGAATATTGTTCCAAATGTTTCAAAAATCAGTTAGTTTTTGTAACTGAAACCTACCCATCATCTAGTATATACTTTTTTCCAATTAAAGTTAGCATACTAGAGACAATATTTTTTGGATTAAAAATATTTAAGTAAATCAAAGAGAAAAAGGGAAAAGCAAGAACATACTACAGAAAGTAACTCCAATCAGAGCAAAAATAAACAGATAACTTCAAGAACATAAAATCAAGAGTAAAGCCCCCATAAAATACATCATCTGTGGGAACAGATGCTGCAGGGGCTACAACTCCTTTGGGGGCTATGGGTTTGGTAGGATTGTCTTTGTTGTCCTTAGGGCCTGAGAGAGGAAAAGTTAGATGCATGGAACAGAAAGCTGGAAAGTTTTTTATTAAGCAGTTAACACTAATGTGAAGTATACATTTGCCATGCAGAGAACATATAATTCTGTTAATTATTTTAATGTTGTTATCAAAGCCCAGAACAACTGTGATAAGCACTGAGAAACCCTGGGTGGGAGGGAATTAACAGTTCTAGCATGGTTTTGAAGTTGTCTGAACGTAACCAGAACTTCACAGTTCAAACTACAGTGCATGGTTAGGTACGTGGACTCCTTCTGTGTCATTACTGTATTAATCATTCACAAACACAATTGCAGAAGATCTATTATAGATCTATAAAGTTTCATCTGATGAAGTATGGAGAAGTGACCCCAGAAGGAACTCATACCAAAGGCTTAGGTACTTTGTGTGTATTTAGTTACAGATACTGACGGCCTGAGCATGCATATAGGCAAATATATATTGAACAGATCCTATCAGAGATAATACAGTTTAACTCCTCATGACCAGCAGCCATGCCACCATTAGCTGTGATCTCAAGAGGCTGCATAATGTATATAGGTTTGGACTTGATTAGAGCTTGGGTTAGGAAATCTCTAAAGGAAGCACAAAGTGCAGCAAGAGGAGGCTATGGGAATTTGGTCAGAGTTATGTTAAAATCATGAGCCTATAAAGGTATTAAATGATTTGGTGCTACTGAAAGGCTCAATTTCTCTGTTTTGGTTTACAAGTAAAATGAAGTTTATTACATCTTAGTAATCACAGTCCCACAGAGACCCTGTGAAGGATAAGAGTTATAGTCTTTGTGTCCTAAGCCAAACTTGATTTATGAGTCCATTTTCCCTACCAGATTCCCCATATGGTTTCGAAAGGTTTGCAGAGTTACAGAGAACTGTTAAGCAGCTGCTCCCTTGCTACCTGGAAGGGTCTCTGTTTCAATGGCAAATGAAAAAAATTCTCATTGAGGAAGCACTTTAGGATTCTCTGGGATGAAATATATAATATATAATGCATATGAGGCATTAGATGCAATGTGGTATGATACAATGTTTCCTATATGGGCAGTCAAATAGCATATCCCTGGCACAGGAGCCATACTTGAATTGCCCACAAAACAATTTGTGGCTCCAGAGCTGTATCCTGGCCACACTTACGGCATAATGTGGTTGATGATCATCACAAACAGCATTTGACCTTTATTTAATGTAACTGATGTCTCAAAACTCATATATTATATCTATATATTATATACAGCTTTTGGTAGATTAATGAGTGATTACTAGTAATAATCAATATAACAAATACTGTTAATTAGCACATACGCTACCCTGCAATTTTATTGGTGGTGTTTATTGCTTACATGATGTTATAGATAAATGTGATACTTCACAGGCAAAAAAACCCACAGAGCTCAAACTCAAACTTGATTTTGCAACATGTTGTTAGTCATGAAAGTCCTACTTTCATGAACAGTCCCATGGAAGCCATCAATGATTTTCTTGGAATAAGAAAAGAGTCTGCAAAATCAAGCTCTAACATGCACTGAAAACATCACAAAATAAGATTTTGCTTCATCACATATGCTAACAGAAAGTAGATTATTATTGTTTCATGTGTAATAACTATGATGATTGTATGCACAAAGACAAATATACTCAAATACTTATTATTCCTGCAATAGCTGCATTAGGGTTGGAAGGTCTCAGTAACATGTGCAGCAGGGATCTGAATGATTTAAATGGAGAATGCAGAGTACTGTGCATAACCTTTCATGTAAGAGAGTCAAGTAATTTTTTTAAAGACTCCCTGACCGTCAACTCACTGCAGCCACAGCTAGTTCAAACTTTCTTTAGGATTCATTTCATGCCTTCTTTTCTGTTAATATCCCAAAGATCAACCCTTTCTCTAATGAATAGCTGACCTATTCTTCTTTGATTGGCCATTGATTTCCTCCGCTTACCTCCCAACCGCTTTGCCTGTTGACTAAATGCTAGACATAAGAATGCTTCAAATTTCTGACTTCTGAGTCATCCTCTCATGACTTGAACAGCTTGAAGTCAGCTTCAGCTCCCCAAGATCATTAGTGAAAACTCCCTTTGCTTCTCCACACAACAAACAACACATTTCTTCCTGAGTTTAGGTGCTGCTCATGAATTAGATAATGAACAGTAGTAACAAAATTATCTGCTATATGCATTTTTTAAATTATCATAAGAAAAAGGGGTATTTTTCCAAAATTCTGAAGGCAAACCCCAGCTCTCCCTTTTGTGTTGTAAATCTTTTTGTCTATATGCAATGCAGACAAGACCATGAGCAAAGATATCTGCTCATGCAAACTTTTACTTTTTGCACAGACTCCCTCTGACTGCAGCTGACTCTGCATGAGGCACAAATTTGCAAAATCAGTTATATTTTCTGGATCAAGACACTGTTTTATAAGAACCCTTCCACAAATCCCCCTTCTCCAGCTTCCAATCTACAGAGCAAACTGAATGAAATTGCTTAGCTGCACTGCAAGTTGCTGCAGTTGAAACTTTCAAAATGTGAAGCAGTATTTCCTTGGAACCCAGGTATCTTCAGCCTCTAACACCTTGACGTCTGCTTCAAAAACAAACAGGCTAACACCACCTCCATTTTCCTGCTGTTTTGACGTTTCTCAAAATACAGCTTGTTTTTCTCTAGGGTGACACACAAGGTCTACTAATCCTGGGACACCAGCTATGCAGGGTAATTACTATATTTCTAATTAAATTACAATACCTGACATATTGTAATATATTCCAATCTAACTCACCAACATAATGCTGGAATTTTCTGTCTTTTTAGTGAGTTAAATTAGCTCAGCAAAAAGTCTGAAAGTGCTCCAGAAAGGTGCTGCAGCTACGAGCAAAGACAGTGAAAGAAAGCAAGAGCTGAAGATGGGAATGAGCACAAGGGAAAGGAGAGTGAGACATCTTTCTGTGGGCAGAGGGAAGCCGTCATGCCAGCTCAGCTGCCTGTGAAACCACACCTTTAGGCACCTCAAAAAGGCATGTGAAACAGCCAGCACACTGAAAGAGTAACTGTGTAAATCAGGCTAGGCTTACCCAAAGAACAGGCCCCGAGAGACCTAACTCTGGCTGTGGGGAGTCACCTCTGTCCAACCACAGTCCCAGACCCATTCCTGAAATTAGGTGTCTACACTTTTGCTCAGGTAACGAAGCAGAAACCAATATTTTCTCTAAGACTGCTGTTGGAGGAGAAGGGTTTGGTGATGAGGTGCCCCCCAAGCTCACAGAGCAGCCTCGCAGTTAGAATCCGGTTGGGAAGAGGCAGATGTAAGTTGTCACCCACACTTGTAGAGTTGAGACTTTATCCAGTGTTTTATTCAACCTAAAATGCAGAAACAGGCTGGGAGCAAGAATCTGGACACCTGATCCTCTGCTTCCCTCCCCCTAACAGGTGGTCATGCTACACCCACATGCATGTCATGTCTTGTGCTCTGTCATGGACAAATTTCAACTCTTCTGCAGAGCAGTGCAACACTCTATGAAAATCTTCCCATCCACCTCCCTTTTATGGCTTGCAGTTATCCCGGTTCCTTTGCAGCCTGCACCCTCAAACACAGCTGGCTGTGGGGCTGCACCCTGGACTAGACCAAGCAGCTGATGGGCAGAGAAGAATTAACTGGGAAGGAAATAACTGTTTTTGTAGCATTAAGCTATAAACCTAGACTCTGATGTGGATTAAACTGCCATCTCCACCAGGATGTCTCAAAGGACCTGGGGCATCTAAAACGGCACCACACACCTACACGTAGGCACCTCAGCTATCCCAAAATGCCTGCTTTCAGCAGTGATCCAAGAGCGTTATTCCCCTCAACGGGAGTTTCAGCTGGCCTTCCTGTAAGCAGATGTCGTTATCCTTTATTCAGTCCTAACACCTACACCCCTTATGAAACACTTCACTATAAGTAATTAGACCTCATGACATTTCTATGGGATATTGTCATCCTCAGCTTCTTACTGGAGCAAAACAAGGCAAAGTAATTAACCCTATGGCAAAAATGGCTTTTCAGTATTGAAAGCAGAAAATAAAATTTGAGAGGTCTTGCCTGCTCCCTTTTTTATTGAACCCACAAAGTTGCACCTCTTTTTCAGTGTCTCTGGCTATTTGGGCAATTGAACCAATGGTCTACTTGTGAAAGTAAGCAGAGGAAGCTGTATCAAAGAACTTAAAATGATGTCAGCCTTCTGTTAGAATATTTTATTAAATTAAAATGCAAACTGTAACAGAAAGGGATGGGTAATGGTAGATTTGTATGTAACGTGAACGGAAACATAGCACCTTCTTTCTAAGTACATTCCTTTCTGCATCATCAGGTTCACAGACTGTGCAGAAAGCTAAGTTTTCTCTTTCTAAATCAGACACCGTCTCTTCAGCTCCATCTTTCACACTTTCTACTGCTTTTACCTCTGCCAGGACTGCCCAGCCAACCTGGTTATGGGAGAACGACCTGGAGTTAATTCTCATGCCTTGTTGTGATAAATAAAATTTCATCTACATAAACTTCATTACTGCCAGGAGAGAAGAGAGACTTGTTGGACTGCAAGATGATACTTAAAAACACCACCAAACCAAGACCAAACACCCTGCTAGTGCCCATTGGCCATGCCCCGTAGAGCTCTGCCCTCGCAGGGCCCCCACAGCGCAGGGCGCCGGAGCGGGCAGGCTCCCCGGGGCCGCGGCTCGCCGCAGACACCGCCGCAGGGCAACCCCCACTGCAGACTAGAGAAACCAGATTTCTCTCTTTTTTTTTTTTTCTTTTTTTCTCGCGGGGCAGCCCGGGCACCACCTGCCCTGCCCACGGCTTTAGAGCTGCGGGCCCGCCAGCCCCGCTCCCACCCCTGGCACCACCACAGCGACACCCCCAACGGCAGCCGTTATACGGCCCCGCCCCACCACTCCGGCCCTCAGGCTCGCCCGGCAGGGGGCGGACTGACAACCGCGTTCGCCAACCCGCAGCCGTACCGGGCGCAGGTCCCGCCCACTGCCCACGGGGCTCCGCCAATCCGCGGCGGCGGCGGCGCGCGGGGGTGGAGCGAGGGGGAGCCCCGCGCGGGGCTGTCGCGGGTGGCCGCGCGCCGCCGCTCCACGTGGGTGTGGCCGCGAGGGAAACAGCGGGGCGGGGGCGGGGCCTCGCAGGGCTGGGCTCCGCCCGCCGCCGGCCCCGGCCCCCCCCCTCCCCCCTCGGCTCCCCCCGCCGGGGCCCCGGCGTGCGCCTGCCGTTGGGTCCCGCCGCCCGCTGCTCCCGCCGCTGCCTCGCTCGGCGCAGCGCGGCGGCCGTTGGATGCTGCCCCAGAGGCGACGGCGGAGCCCGGCGCCCCCGGCCGCCCCGCGGTAAGTGAGCGCCCCCCCGGTGCGGGGCCCGGCGCCGCCGCGTTGTCCCCCGGGGACGGCGGCGGATCCCGCGCCGTCGAGGGAGCCGCGCCGGGGCGGGCCGGGCTGTGGAGAGCAGCACCTGCTTCCCTCCTCCTGCTCCTGCTCGGCGCCCGGCGTGCGCCTGCCCCGCCGCGGCGTCCCGCAGCGCCTTGCCCCGGCGTGCCACTGCCGCTGCGGGAGGGTTTTGGTACGAAGGGACAGCGGGGAACTGAAAATCGTTCAGGTGCCGTTTATTTAGGGCTTCTGTTTGTTTATTTTTTCCCCCAGGTGCTGCTTCACACCAGACTTAGCTTACAACTACTAGCTGTAAGTCTAGCTGCGTCGTTCAGTTTGTCTGCAAGGCAAGAGTGTCCTAAAATCCTGAAATATGCCTCTGTGTCCGAGCACGGAGCACTTGTTTTATTCAGCCTCCCTGTGAACAGGTGCAGATTCCTAATAGGACTGTGCTGCTGTTCGTATACCTTGCAGTATGTTTGCATTTCAGCGATTTTAAAGTCGAAGCTTTCTAAGAAAAGGATGTGGGTTGCCGACAAGCCGTGTTGACAGTGTCTCACCTTGTCAAGAGAAGGAGCTTTTGGTCTTGTCCCCTGTTCAGTCTTTGGTCTAAAGTTCTTAAAAATATGTTCAGTTCTACTGTTGTTTCTGTGGGTTTTTTAATTTCTCATTTAAACAATTTAATTCTGGTCAGATTCTTACGTAATGGTGCAATTCATACGTTCTCAGTTTGACTCACCATAGCAGATCATTTCCTGACCTTTGAGGTATCAGGTATCTAGTTAAAGTTGATGGTAGTGAGACTTAAAAAGCACTCAGCTGGTCCTGCAGGATGAATAAATGAGCCATTAGCACGGCAAACATGAAGGTATTTGGAAAGTCTCTTGGAATTTGAACTATATGAGATTCTTATATTTTTTTGTGTTGGTGTAAATATAAATTACTAACTGCAAAATACAGGTTCACAACTTGGTCAGTAAGAGGCCGTGGCCAGTTTAAGTTTCAGTTACGGCTAGACTATAAAAGCAATTTCTAGTTTTATTACATTATCGGTTAATTTTGCTGCTGAAGTAGCAGTGAGCCCAGATCTGAAAAATCTGTGTGCTGCCACGTGCACAGAGCTAAGACTCTCGGGGGGCCAGGGTCTTCAGAAGAGCACACCCTTGTGAAGGGCSTACCTAGGCTGGTCAAGGAGTAGAAGATAACACCTGGAAATAGAGGAGGGAATTGGACTCTGAAGTATCTTGAAGTTGTGGCAACTCTTCAAGCCCTCAATGTCATCCTCTATCAGTTGGTCTCACTGGTACACTGTGGCATCACCTAATTTCCTAGTATTCCCAGACTCTGCAGTACTAAACCATTTCTGCTGCTGCATTATTAGAGCAACTTTTGGCATGCCCCAAGGCAATTAAGCTTTCCTGAATGCCTCCCCAGCACTAATTTAGAAGATGGCATGGGTCTGGGACTGTTCCCAGTAGGCGCTTGCTTTGCCGCTGCCTTGTGTGCAGATGCTAAGGCAGGTCAGCGACGTGGCCGGTGCAGGCTGGCTTCGGGGCCTGGTGCTGTCCACTCAGGTCGGCGTCAGTGTTGTGCCGTAGTGAGGTCTGGTCACATCATGTTGTTGTTAAACAGCGCAGGCAGACGCCGAGGCTTAAAGGGCTGAGGAGGGGGCTTAAAGGGCTGAGGAGGGTGCGCAGTGAGGGGTAAGTAGCTAAGCACTGAGTCTTCATCTAGTGTCTTGTTTCATCTCCTCAGAGGCAGCATTAAGAGCGAGGGGGACTGGAAGGAGGTATGGAGGCAACCTCGAGTACTGCCAGGGCTGTTTTGGGTGGTCTGAGGTGAATGCTGTGACAGCCTTTTATCTACCAGCCCAAGAAGGGATGAGGGAAGGAGATGAGCATCCCAGGAGATATGTATACAAGGGAGAAGGGGGTGTCAGAAGTGTCTGTGTTTGATTGTTTCTCACCTATTTAGTTCTTTCTTGGCACTGATTTACATCAAAAGTCTCTGCATTTCCTATGCTGCTTGTATTGAGAAATCTTCATCCTCTGTATTGATAGATGTTCTCCTACTGGCTCTGCAATGCTGGACTCTTCAGGTTATCTCCCAGGTGGTATTTACAACGCACATCTGTTTTTCCACCACACCAGGAAACCAAAAGGTGCTGTTTGAACCTTGTCCCTTCTTCAGTGAACTATGGTGATACTCAGGCCTTGACAATAAATACCTCAAAAGCATAGGGAATGCTTACCTTTTAAGACTTTATCCAAAGAAAGCGAGGGTTTATTTCTATCACTGATTATTTCTGGGGAAATATTCAAAAAGAAACTTTTTGAATATTGTTCTCCTGTGCATTTGTTAGGCGTTTTTTTCTTATTTTGTTCCTGGAAAACTTGGAATGACAACAGAATATGTTGTCCTCACTTTTCTGTTTATTCTTCCCATTTAATTACTGTGCACTGTTAATCAGAATGTTCTGTTTTCAGCATCGGTGCTGTTAAGAATTTGTGTAGTAGCCAGTGTTTTGACTTCACATGAGGAATGTCAAACCAGAAGAAAATGGAATCCAAAGGGGAAAAAAATGTTTTTTTGCAGAGGTGACCTTTTAAGAAAAAGGATAAGCACAAACAAAAATAAATCTACAAAATGCTATTAAAGAACATAAGCTGTAGCAATTCTTTCCTGTCATTTACCAAGAAATACAGCCCGTACTCTTTGGACAGGGTTTTATTTTAAGGATTTTTGTTGTTGTTGTTTATGCCATATATATTAAAATATATTTAGTTATATACCAGTAATCAACAAATTTGTATAACTTTTTCTTAAAAAGTTTTAGGTTGTATTTACAGGTGTTTTTCTGATGTAATTTTAATCTTTGATGGTAGAGGAAGATTTCTGATAGCAGGTAGGGGCTGATCCTTCTTTGAAGCTATAGCACTCTCTTCATTTCCCAATGCTTCAGGTAAAAAGTGTACAAATCCAGTGATTAACTCCATATCAGTTAACTATTGTAATAAAGTAGCTGCCCTACTGCTAGACTAATTCAAGATAATGTAAATTACTTGCATGCCTACTGTGCTCCAGGGTTACAGTTCTTTTCTTGCAGAAATTCCTGTGCTACAGTGCTGCTCCTTGATTATCTTAGTATTGTTTAGCAGTAATACCTTAATTCTTACTGTTGTAGTTAGTAACCGAACATGGACAAACTGTGGACTCAGCCCAGAAGTCCTCTGACTAGTAGTAGTCACTCTTTTTTTTCCCTTAACCTTTTTCTCACAGTTAATTTGTCCTTCTTTTCTGCTGTCTCTTTCCTCTTTTTGCAAAATGCAGCATCACCACCACAAAAAGAGACTGTTCTTTCTAGAGCCGCTTGTTTTTGTTATTTTTATATGTTTTATGTTTCTGTTTTGAGCTTTGTCTTTCTATTTCCCCATCCTTGGCTAAAGTTAATTTCTAGCAGTACTATGTATAGTCTTTGAAGTTGCATCTAATCTTAAATACTCTGCTGTTTGTGTTAATTTTGTCAGAGTTTTGGCAGATTGGTGTTTTCACACTTGTAATGAAAGCAAACTGTGTTCCAGGCTATGTTATATCCATTCTTTCTGGAAGTCCCTCCATTTTACATGAACATATTCAGGACAGATAAGAATATTGATTCAAGACTAGCTGTACTTTTTAAAGGRGGGGAGGGGAGAGACTGATGCAGAATCTGAATAGTTGGTCTGAATATTTAGGCTGTGATTGAAATGCTATAAGATCACCAGTGGAAGTTTCTCTTTCCTTTGGGGAAGTTTGCTAAATTTTTTTTAACTAGTTAGTAACTGGTTAGTAGTTCCTAGTAACTGGTTAGTTTTAACTTGTTAGTATTCTTGCTCAGAAGAGTTCTTGATGTGATAAATTGATAAAAACATGTCTATTCTTATTCATCCTGCAACTCCAGGTATTGCCTGTAAAGTTATAATGATGCTTCTTTTTTTTTTTAATTGAGACTTACAGTCTAGTTACTTCTTGAGCTGATATAAGATATTAGTTGGTGAGGGTAGAAATGAAGGAATAATGCACCCACACATTTTTTGACAGCTCTGCAGAATACTTTGGGTAGTTTGGTGGTCTGTTCCAATTCAGTCTGGCCCAGCTCAAATATAAAAATATTTGATTTTTAGATCTCATTGTCATCACAGTGGAACAAATTCTGCAAAGTCAGTCTTGTAGAGGAGTGTCTCTCAGCTGTTGTAGGCAAGCCAAGAGTATAATAGATTTGTTTGGGAGAAATCTTGTTTATAGACTTGGTAGACTTGAAAAAAGGAATATGTTTCCAGTTGGAGAATTAGCCCATAGGCTTTTGGGTGATGGGATCTCATCCATTTCCAATTTACATGATACGGGAAGATGCCTCTCTCTTGAGCTGCTGGTAGCGAGGCCAGGTCCTTCTGTTTAGTGCTTTTCCTGCACTTCCTAAGCTTCCTTTCAGTTATAGTAGCAGGGAACGAAGCCTCCTTCTCCCCTATTTTAAAGACCTTGCTGTGACTCTCCATTCATGCTTTGCCTCTCCTGTTTCACATAAATGCAGAAGAAGAACAGTCTTTATTAAAGAAGGATTGCACTACTTGGCAGAAGTGCACAGACAGAGCACTGTAGTGCCAAACACAGAAGTATTTTCTGTTACTCTCCTTCACATTGAGGTATCAGACTGTGCCTAATGCTTTCTTCTGTACTGCACTCCTGGCTCCACATGTGTTTTCCTGTGCATGAGGTTTCTCTAAGGATCTGTACTGAAAGAGATGTGTCCATGTTTTTGATTAGAGGCAAGCTTGCTGTTATTGAATGGATATCCAAGCAATGGGCTTTTCTTAATCTAATGTGATACTGTCTTGGTCATCCAGCTGATAAACAGGAGCTTTGCATTTATGAGCAGACTTTCTTTGCAGCTGCTTTTGTACTGTGTAATGGACACCGAAGCAGCTTTGCACACTGTCCCATGTTTCTTTCTTATATGCTTCTGCACTTGCTTAAGTCAATCAGTATTTTCAATTGCCACTAAATCCTAAACTTCAGTTCATGTGTTTGATTTATGAAGTCTGAAGAAGTCCTATAAATGATTGTTAATCAGTAAAAGGAGTCCAGTTATAGATTGTATAGAAATAAATAAATTCATTATGGTGAAATACTTCATGTTGGTAGTTTGGCACACTGGGTGTAATGCTACTTTTACATTATCAATCAAGGGGAAGACAGGACCAGCTGATCCATTGCTCTTCAGGCCTTTGGCAGGAGGATGTTTGTCCTCCAAGGAAAGCATCATGCTGAAAGAGGAGGTGCATGCTGTAGCTGCAGGCTTCATTGTTTGGATATTGTTTCAAACATGTATATTGCTAAGTTTTGCATGTTTCTGGTAAAATAATGTATTTTAAAAGGCTGTATGTTTTTGTGTACAAAAATACAAAGTCACTCACTTAAAAGTGATGGGGAAAACCTAATGGTCCCTGTGAGATCTTAGTTTGTCCCTTTTTGCTTGGGGGCTTTAATGCTTGTTGTCTGTTTCTCTCAAAAGACTCCTGAATTCAGTTTTGGTTTCAGGGAAGGATTAAGTCCAGGTGATTCAKGCTGAGCTCCTCACCAGGAGTAAACTGCTGAGGAGCTGTTTCTCAGAGGGAGAGCCGGATGGAAGCGCAGCAGCCACCCTGTGCAGTCCTGCCCACACAGCCTCCTTGCTGCTGCTGCCATCCTGCTGTTGCACTTCCATGTGCTCCAGGAGCATGGCCTTTGCTGCTCCATGCTATGCTAAGCCTTTTCTCTCTCCTTGCAGCCTAGTTTGCAGCAGTAGGGTCTGATGTGTGTCCCAAACCACATGTCATTTTACTTGGCTACTAGAGAACACTGCATTATCACTGGGTAGGAAAGCTGTCGCACCTTTGAGCATAAGGTCTAGGGCTTCGTACAGATAAAGTAGCATAGCGGCATGGTCCCAGGTTGTGAGCTAGGGCCCCGGGGAATTTTGGGAGAATTCTTCTTTCGGAGCATTCTGGCCTTGTTGTAGGAGGCACAATGCAAAGCAGAAGAGTTACTAACCCTAAGTGTACCTCATGTTCCAGTATGTGTCCTTAGCTAAAGGCGCTGCTTTACTTGAGGCTGGAAGACTTTGCAGCATGTAGGCGGAGTGTAGGCAGTCATGCCTAAGAGCTGTGTCTAATCCTGCAATGAAGACTAACAACAAAGCATTTTCCTCTCTATTGTTAAAGCTCAGTGTCATCAGAGAGTTCTGTTTGTACAGGAAGAAAAGAAAAAGGATGTTGGTTGGCATTTAAGAGCAATGCTGAGCAATTCTCCAAGCTGTCCCAAAAGATATGAGGTGAAGACTAAGTCTGCTAGGGCTCCACAGTTCTGAAATTTTTGGAGGTGTTTCCCATTGCTCCTTTTGAAAATCCCAGAAGAAAGGGCCCACATCCCATCCCTGCAAAAGGAGTACACTAAGTTCTAACAGATGCTGATAGCAGATGGAGAAGGTTAGCTGCGGTTGCCTCTTCCACATCTGTGGACTGAAATCCAATTGTCTTTGCCAGTGTTACATCTGTCCTGTGGCTAACCAAGTTGCATCCTTTCTGGGATCCAGTCCTTCAGAACCCTAAAGTGACTGGGAGGTGGTCTTAGCATGCCTTGTTCTGTAAGTAGGTAACAATTGTGTATTCCAACCTGAAAGCAGCATATGGGTACTGAATGCAGTACATATCCACCTTGTGGTGTCCTTGCCCTTAGATGAGTAGTGCTAGTCTTGGGATGATGCAGAGGCAGATATGGTTGACAAATCAATGCATTCCTAGGAATTTGCTGCAGGACATGACTTAGTTGTTTTGGCTGTTGAAGAGAAGGTGGCATTTTTCACTTCTGCTGCAGCCATGGCATAAAGCTATCTAGCTTCAGTCTCACTTTCTACCACTGAAACACAATTTTTCTTCCCCTTCATATTACCAGAGAAATTTTCCTCATCTCTGAGAATGGTCAGAGGAGGTGTGTATGGTCTTAAGATCATGATGCTGGGAAAGGCTGATACATACCATCTGTACGTTTTTACTTGTTCAGGCCCTGTATTACTCTGTTTTACAGATAGCACTGGTGTCCTACAGTATGTCTCTGAGATGATAAATATGTAGGTGATGGAAGTTCCAGTTTTTAAGGCTGTTTCACGATCAGTGTAAGGCAGCCTAAATGTAGGCTGACCCCAAAATACAGGTTTGTTTCCAGATGGTTCCTCGATCTGTCTTGTTGCACAGCTGGCTTGATTAGAGCTGCTTAAGCTGTTTGCAAAACTGCAGCCTAAGAATGTAGTTGGCTCCAGCTTGTCCCGAAGAGTCTTAACAGTCCTGGATACTTCTTGACAGGACTCTGTAATACCTCTTCTGGCTAAAATTTACTGGTTTTGCTCAGGATGTTAAATGGGCCAATCTGGTAAGCCTTCCTCAGGAAGATTCTCAGTGTTCATTTTTTGTCACCTGTAGCAAAACCAGCTTTTCCAAGATGTTCTACTGTAATTAACTTTGCAAAGTGTTTTTCCAGGTTATGGATGCTTGAGAAACACAATTACTTGTGCTTTTTTTTTCTTAATATGAGAGGGGTTTATTTCATTTTGCTTCTTTGAGTTGGTAGATCATTGCTCTTTCATCAGTTTGCTTTATCCCCTGTAGATGTAGTTGTGGCAGTACCAAGAGGCTGAAGTCAGGATTAGGACCCATTTACAATGGGTGCTGGACTAATATAAAATACAACTGTACTTGTAATACAGCTTGAACCCAAATACTGTTTCAGATGGGCTAACCATGGTGTGGCCCCAAATTCAGCAAGGGGCAAGTCATTTTCATGCTGTTGTGTTATATAGGCTATTAGAGGTGGTTCAGTTAGCTTTCCTGCTAACATCCTGCAGTTAACAATCTTCTGGAATTGCCCAGTATCAGCTGTGGCTGAGAACTGTGAAGGGAGTCCCTGGGAGAGAGCAGCACCTGGAGAGACAAGGGTTGCTGCACTGCATTGGCTTAGCAATATTGTCGAGCCACCCCTTGGCAACTATTTTTAGCTTCCCTACCCCTTCTCTCAGGCTGCGGCTGGCATTTACATAACTCAGCAGTGTGCTCATTCAGGAAACTACGCTGAAAGAAAATTGTTCCATAGTAGGAGCAGTGTCCTGCTAGTTTAGCTCCCTGAACTGGCTCTCTGCAAGATCAGGTTAGCCCAAGTCCTCGTGCAAAGAAGAGCAAAACCACACAGCACTAGAGAACTGGGCTTAGCAGGAAAATAAAGGCACATCTGCAACCAACTTCACTGGTAACCACTGTCTGCAGGAACAGTTTCAGCTGGTATCAGCTGCGTGGCTGAATTGGCTCCAGTGCATGGTCTAGTTCTTTAAAACAGGTACAAGTTGGGAACCTGAGGTCACGATATATGAAGAGAGTAGTGTTACTTCCTGTGACTGATGAGTGGCTAAATAGAGGCTTGTTTTTTCAGGTGGCATTTATTTTGGGGAAAGAAGAGCCAGGTTTCAAATTTACCTGCAGAAGCGCAGTAACCTATCATCTCTAGGGGCAGCTGGAAAATTATTGGGTAAGTTGGTGGGCTGGCTGTTTGACCAGTAACTTGTGCACATAGGGAATGCAAATGTTCTGTAAATCTGAAATGACTGGCCAGGAAGAAGCTGTCAAAACGATCCCATAGGTAGGTATTCCTGAATTTCTTCTTTTCTCAGAAGACTCCAGTTGCTGAGGCAAACTTAAGCAATTCTTGTTTTTACCAAAGAAATGCTGTGTTTCTGTTAGGATTCTAGGAAGCAGCTTGTGAGGACATGGTGAGAGAAGAGGAAGACTAGCTTTTTTCTTAATTAGTTTTTATGACTGTGTTTGAGCTGCTTAAACAGAGGAGTCTTGAAATTAATGACAGACTTATTTTCCAAAGCTCCGGTGCATGTGTGTTTAGGTAAAGTAAAATAAAATAAACAGTGCTAAATAAACTGTGCTATCACTCTAGCCACTAATAAGACTCCTGACTGATACCAGAAGCATACAAATAAATAGCATCTTTGACTGTTTCACTGATAGACTGCAGGGACCTTTGACCAAGCATTACATCTCAAAATGCACTTCTCCAGGAGCTAAAACATGAAGTGATGTTATTTAAAAAACAAACAAACTGTAGAGTGTCCCAGAGGCAGATGATTGACTTCAGCTTTTATTAAATCATCTGCAGTGCATTTGCAGGAGCTTTTAGGGTTTAACTGAGGTTAAGAGGTTGGAATCCGTGGTAAACAAAAGAATGGCATATGGGCAGACTGAAATTGTGTATATTTAAGTAAGAGCATTCCTTCTGGCCACTTGTTTTCATTGGGCAGTTATTCTTGGCTCACAACTTAAACAAAAAGTGTAAACATCAATGCTAGCAAGTTAATGATTCATTACATTTTATCACATTCTAACATACCTCTAAAGAAGAGAAAGATGATCTAGGCTTGTGTTTGACCTCCCTCTTAAGATTAAGGACATTGCTTCTTTAACCTCTTACTTGCTGTTGCAGGGTTGAGGGGCTCATTTGTTGTTTTAAAACATAAAATGAATAACACCTCCCCATTCTTTCTCACTTTCTTTCTCCCACAATCTTTGTTSTCTTAAAAATTCAAATGGACAAAACAAATGTGAGATTATAGGAAGCTTTCCAGAAGCTTTATTTTATAGAGGCTGTGAGGAGCTGGGTTTCAGTTTCCTGAGTTGTCCAAAGAGCAGTATGTATGCGTGTTCTTAAGGCTGTTTCTTTAGCCTTATTTTCTGAACTGTGCCATAAGCTGTATGAATGCATTCGTTAGGCTACATCTCCTCTTGTGAATGAGACTGTGTAGCATCTACTGTCATAAGGCCTGAGTTCATACTCTGAGGTTTTTATGCTATTCATAAATTTTATAGCGCATATGACATCAGCTGACAATAACAACGGTGGCCTGTGGGCCTCAGGTCGTTCTGTAGGCATCTGTTATTTATGTACGGCTGCTAATAGTGTGTGGCCTAGAATCTAAGAGGACTCGTCAATATAATTATATTGATAAGAGAGGATAAATGAGAGATTTTCTCTTAATATTTCATCTGATAGGAGCTTTCATCTGTCATCTTCCAGGAAGTCTAATATGTCTTTTTTGCTTGCTTATAATTTAGAGCAATCTCCTTTTTAAAAGTCTTAGTTTTTAGACTAAAATTCTGAGTTTTGAAAAAACAAAACAAATAAAACCCAAGCCCTTTAGTGACTCCCTCTTTTCAGTAGCTGTAATGCATTAAATGCGATTTTTGTGTATTTATGTCTCATAAGAGAGATTCTATATAAAGAACTTGGATAAAAAATGCTTTATTAGGAAGTATTGTACATACCAGCGCAAGGAAGGAGGTGGATGGAACAGCTTTTGTATTTGCAAAATGACACTTACAGATCCTTACTTGTATTTGATGTTAAAAAATAATTATAATGTTTGCGCATAGAATTGAAGGGAGATGGGTAAAGTTTTTTTTTTCTGAACTGTACTTTGTCTTCCTTCTCCCATTTCCCATGCCAGAGTTTTTCCACTGTATTTTTCCCTCTGAAACAGGACAAAATGAATTTAAATACTGAAGCAACTTTAAACGCTTTGAAAACCTTTATATAATGCCTAAAACCCTTTATATAATGTCTGTGTGGGGGGCTCTGTGTCTATATATATATATWTTTTTTAATTTGTGACATCCTATGAGCGCTATTGGGAGTCTTTTTGTTTGACTTCTTTTTTGAAAGAAAGTGCTGGCTTCTCTAATTTGTCAACAAGATTAAAAATACCTTCTGTGAGTCTGAGGATATTATAAAGCAGAATGCTTATGACTGTGTGTTGAATTTAAGATAAATATAAATTAGATGCAAAATTTTCTTTTGAGAATGTTTGTTCTGTGGTGTATGTTCTCTGTGTTAGTATAAAATGACCTGCTTCCTTGCTGCTTGTGATCCTTTGTTATCCTTGAACCCATTTTGGAAGATGCTGAGGAAAAGTTATTGCATCACTTTATAACTCTTCCCCCCCAAAAAACGTACTGTGTGTCAGCAGTGAGCTGTGGGTGAGTGCCGTACTGCTGGTGTGCTGCTGCTTTGCTGGGATACGCACCTTCCCTGAGACGTGCTGCATGGGAGCTTTCTGGGCACATGCTAGGCAGCAGCACCTTCATTGTTGCACTAGTCAAGGGCATCTGCATTTTGTTGGCAGAAATAAGTTGTGTGTCAGAGTAACTTTATTCAGAGTGGCTGGGGTTTGCTGGCTGGCATCAAATCTTGTATATGGCAGAAGGTAATAAAGGTCGTCATGTTGTCATTGACCTCGGAGGTGTAGACCAGGTGTCAGAGAGACTCTTACTGACTTCTTTAAGAAACAGTATGCAACGGTTCAGGCATGAGGTAGTAGTGGCATTGCTTCCCCTGGGTCCAGAGGCAGGCTTAACCAGGCCAAGGACAGACGAAAAGGATGCCTATTGCTCCCTTCTGCTTTCTCTTAGCAACCTTCCATTTTGTCCTCTTCAGCTTCACTGGGGAGACCAGAAACACTGCCATTTTTCTCAGTAAGGTAGCCACCTGGAGAAGGAATAGTCCACAGAAAGCTAGTAGATGGCACATCCATGTCTCTGTGGACTGTCTGTAATGCTTGGTTTAGTAATCACTTGTTATTGTACTCCCTTCCCTGGCAAGATAGGCTCTGCTAGGGGGGATATATAATATCCCTTTCCTACCCATCCTTTGCATAATACTAATATGTTGGCAAGAGAAGGGGAGCCTTGCAGTATGCACTGAAGATGGGGCCCATCCTCTAGAAACAAGTTCTGCAAACTTAGATGCTGTCATAGAGGAAGAGTTAGCCCTCGGCAAGATACCTGCAGATTCTTGTGATCAGCTCCCTCCCCAAGGGATAGTAGGTGTTGTGGTAGGTAATGTGCTTACTGATGTAGGTACCTGCTGTAAAGGGCTGGTGAAGAGCTGTGAGCAGACGGGTTGGTTAGTGCCGCAGTTCTGCTGAGTGTGAGGCCATAGTTCGTCCTGCTTCGTACTGGACCAGTGCAGTGCCAGATCACCCACCGGTATTTTGACCAATTCAAGGAGGGAGCTAGGCTTTCATTTCTGTCAGATTTATCAAGGCACATGATAGGTTATGCTGACTGCTTTTCTGCTGGCTCTAAAGAGATAGGTGCTACCTTGCTTAACAGAAAGCCTGCTGATACAAAGTTAATGCACTCTGCTTTTCAAACCAATCTGARCTGTTAGGATGAGCTTTATGCTGGATTCATACTCTGTGTGGTCATGGTGGTTTGGGAGCCAGTAGTAAATGCCTTAAGTCTGGACTCTCTGTAGTTGTCTGATTTGCCCTGGAGCAGGTTCTGTGCAGAACAACCTCTGGAGCCTCGGCACCATGTCTGCTTTCAGCCTGCCTGTGGTGAATTGCACTCGTAGCCTCAGCAGGGAGACCAAGCTAGCCTGGCACTAAGATGGACCAAGAGCATGTATACAGTCTGCTGGAGGTTGTGTGTGACCTCTGGCAGAGAGGTGGTAACAGGCAGCTGGGAAAGCCATAATACCTTGAACTCCCATGGCCATTTCTGCTGTGAGCATCTACCTCTTGGCCTGGCTTGGAGTGCGCTCAAGAGTTAGAAGGCAGGACATGCTGGCTGAAGTCTTTCAAGCTATGCATTTCCTGGACTCCATAACTGGTTGGTGTCGTGCTAGTTCAGATCTCTGCCACCATTCGTCCATAACCTTCCCTCAAAGAGCCTCTTCCCTTCGTGCTGGACTTGCTTTGGCCATACATCTTCATGGAGGAGCTCAAGCTCCCTAAGACACCCTGATGTCTCTGTAACAGTGTCAGCTGCCTGAATGGAAAAGGATTTGGGGCTGGCTGTCGTCTCTTAGCTCTTGGTCTGTCAGCATACTGATATAGATACAACTGCCTCGTGTTCTGCTGTGAGGGAGTTTGTCAATTAGAGCTGTACAAATAAACCAGCCAAGTGGTGCATATGCATCTTCCATCTGCAGCTGCCAGGTGCGCTAGGATGTTTGCTTGAACTGGAGAGCATTGGGGTGGAGAGGGCTGCAAATAAATATCACAAATTGCTAAGGAAACTGTACTTAACCTAACTATAACGTGAAGATGATGTTGGCTTATGTGCATTTGGGCATGAATTGAATTTCTGGTCTCTTATTTTTGTAGTTGTTATTGTAACTTCAGCTCCAAGATATTTATGTAACTATTCCAGACTGCTGCATTTTTATGTCTGCAATTTCAGCAGCTTTTACACTTAACTGAAGAACATACAACTGTGCCACTTAGCCTCAACTTCCAGGAAGAAGCTGGCAGTATTTGTCTTGAAAAAATTATCAAACAGTGGCTCAACTTTTTCTCTCCTGCAAGTTTGCACGTTTTTTCCCTTTGAGTTTATGCATAGTCTCACAGTGGTTTCCCAGGGATAGGAGGGAGTGAGGGGAAAGATGATTCAAATAAAATCCGGAGTTCTCTTCACTGACATAGGCACGCTCTCTACTTTCACCAAGAGTGAGGTATCCCAGTTAAAGAATGGGCTGTTTTCCCCCCGTCCCCGTATGCTTTTTCAGGAAGTAGTCCGTTGTGTCATCTGTTTTATTACTTGTTTGTGTCTTGAAATCTCATTTCTGGTTTGGTATTCTAAGTCGATTTAATTGCTTTATGGCTCTTTCCTGTGATTCCTGTGTTATTTTAAAGGTTGCCTAGTTTACGCTGTGAGTTTGTTAGAAACATTAAGTGTGGGATGGTAAAATGAATGAGTCAGGAGATGAGAACTCATAGCAGGTGCCACCTGACAGCCCTATACAGGGATTCATTGTGAGAGGTTTTTTTGGTTTGTGTTCCCACCTCTAGGGCAACATGACTGCCCATAATCAATAAGTGGGCTGACTAATGCAGGCATAACCTGTGGCGATGACTCTGTATGCAGCCTTTTCAGATGCTTCTGTTTGTTTTTTTTTTTCCCCTTGTTTTTTCTTTTTTTTTTTTCCTTAAGAACAAAGAGGAAAGCATCTCATTAAATGTGGGCTGTGTGCTCTTACTGATGCTCTCAGCCTTCTTCCAAGGAGCGTGGCACTGAAGCTTTTACCTTTTCAGCAGGTACGTGGGATGAAGGGAGCCTGACCCCTGTGCGGAGAGGAGTTCCCTGGAGGCCTGCTGGCGTGGGCATGAGGAGCTGCCCATGATGAGCAAGGCGCTGCTGGCCAGCAGGATGCCACAGGAGTGTCGGAGCATGTGCGTCTTTCTGCCCAACAGAGAGCAGCTCAGCGTAACCGTTGGGGTGAGTGATTTGAAGTTCTTGCTGAGGTCTTGGCGTCAGTGCTGCAACTGCATTTGAATAGCCAGGGCTGTAGTTGGGCTGATTTTGCTAGCTTCTATTGTTTTCTCAAAGGCATCATGATAGTCTGCTGACCACAAGACTATTAGCCAGCTTAGTGTAATTGGTGCTCCATTTTCTAATTGAGCAGTTTCAAAACACACAGTTTCTTGAAAGTCCATCCTGGTTATGTTTTGGGATAGAGGGTCCCCTTTGCTCTTTTTTTAATCCTTTTTTGTTCTCTCTGAGTGTTTTTGCCACAAATAACAATCGAATGATTTTAAAATTGAACCTGAAATGCCTTGATTCTTAGGCTTGGCAAGTGTGCCTAATATGGAGCATGTCTCTGTTTGCTCTGGCATTTTAGCTGTTTTGGGGTTTAATACTTTGTAGATCTCTTCAAAGACTTTGAGGTAGGTGGACAGCCATTTACTTTTTTTTCTAAAGTATTTGTACACACACAAACCAGAGGTAAGTCATTTCATTTCTTTGATCGTAGCTTCAAACATGTAAGTACGTATACAGAAGTGATAGCAGAGCCAGGTCAGTTGGCTGCCAGTATGGCACAGTATCCACTACAATGCAGTGCCCCTTTGTGTATTACTGATTGCTCTTTAAACTTGTGAGGTACTGAACTCACAGAGCACACTTCAAATTCACATGACAAGCTGGCCTGAACGTTTAGTGCTCTCTTATGAGCGTGTGCATGCACTATGTGTGGGTTGGTGAGGTTTTGCTTTGTTTTTGTGTTTTTTTTTCCTGTGGAATGGGAAGAAGACAGATACAGTAAGCTGCTATTTTAAGCACATGATTGGAAATGTGGCTTTTGAAAGTATGCATGCTAATCTTTAAAATACATGCAGGAATTTTCCTACCTACTATGCTTAAATGTGGCATCACTAACAGAAATGGCCATAAGGACTGGGTAGAGCAAGTCTTTAACTGCAAAATCTGGGGCTCTGTGCTTCTAGATCACCAGTTCAAATTCAGTCCATGTGGAGACTCAGATTTTTGCAATCTGCTAGATTTTATGCAAGCCACAGTAATTAAGTTCTTGGAGGCAGGTGCCCAGGTCAGGGTAATGGTCCGTTGCAACTGACCCTAAATCTCAGCTGTTTATAGCTTTTATCAGAGAGGCTAAAGATCTCAGATAGTCGTGCCTGCCCTGCCTTGTTTAAGGTGCTGACTCACATGCAGAAGTGCAGGCACAGCTGATGCAGTCACTACTCTGTACTGTTTCCCTGGCTCTGTCCCCTCATCATGCATGTGTCTGAGCTGGGAATGCAACCGTTCATGAACTGCTTGGTCACGCTCCACCTTATTAAATTTAAATAGTGCTTAGTGCAAATGGTAAATCGTGAATAACTGCAGTTTATCATCCCTGAAGCAGGGATCTCCTCCTCAGTGCGGGGGAGGGCAGGATGGGAAGGGGAGACAGCTGGAGGCACTAACAGGTTCAGCCATCACCATCTGGTTTGGCTGGCATGAGTCAAGTGGTGACTGAACCAGAGACACCTGAAATACTTCCTGGTTTTGTTCCTTCTGTTTTGGCCCTGATGCATGCCCTTGGCTGGTGTTTTAAGTACAGTGTCATGCATCTGCTCCCATTGCAAGCTTAATGTTATTTCCAAAGGATGTGACAGGCATGGGTCTGTCCAAGCTCTAGGGTTTTGGACAGGCCTCCCCCTGTAGCTGAGACACGGCCAGTGAAGAGATCCTGTCCCTGGTTTCTGCCTTCTCTGTCAGGAAATACTCCTTTGCCATCCCTAATACTTGCATGAGCAGTTTATCCTTTCAATTTGTTATGGTCAGAATGAGTCAGGTTGGCAGAGACCTCCTGCTGGGGCTTTCTGAGCTAACCCCATGCCTTATAGCTGAAGATCATTGTGCGCTCACACAAGCAGCTGCCCTCGAATTTTGGGGAGAGTGGGATTTCCCAGACAGCTGGCTGGCAGGGGCAGGCAGGGATCAGTAATTGCTGCATTGGCAGCTGGGAGAGGCCCCTGCCCAGCCCTGGCAGGAGTGAGGAAGGACATTGTGTGCACTCACCTGTGTATGCAGGGTTACGACATCTTTGGCCAGCAGATCTATGTTTAAAAGTTACTTTGAAGCGCCTCAGGCTACAGCAGTTTAATAAGCGTAGAAGCAGTCTTTAGAGTTGAGCTTTACAACGCCAGTGGGAACGGAAGGAATGTGAGGTGTCTCTGCAGGCCGTTTCTGCCTGCTTTCCTGCAGCCTTTCTGAAGGGCTGCATGGTGGAAAAGTGGGAGGCTGCGTGGCCACTTTTATAGTTAAGTGTAGAGCTTTATATTTGGGCCTTGAGTGTTTCCTTTTTTTCTGTGAATGGATCCATAACATTGCATCTGTCAGTAGCTTTTTAAAGATATTTTTCCTTTTCACTTCTGTTTCCACTTGTTGTAGTGGCTAGAAAGATGGGAAAATATGTACTCGGACATGCACATGTGTGAAAGAGAATAGCTATCTAACTGAAAACATGAGTTCTCAAAACATGGTTCTGTACTAATTGCATAAAGAGTGAAACATGATCTGTTATAACTGGGCAAGTCACCAAAACTAGCTTTTCATTAGACTTCTTTCTTTACCCCACTGCCCCTTCAAAACAAAAACAAAAATTGAGATCTCACAGCTGTAAAGATCTTTTTAAAGGAACATCAAGGCAATTTTCTAGTAACATTAGTAGAATCTAAACTTAATTAGCACAACCACAGATGATACATACTCTTTGCCTTTATTACAATAATAATGCCACTACATAGGATTTTCAAAACATTTTAACCTCTGCAGTGTGGAATGCAAATACTGAATAATCTTGCTGCTCAGTGAGGTAGGTAAGAATCATTATTCTTCCAGCAGAATAAAGCATAGATCCTTCCTTTGATAAGCAAAGGATTTATGTACACAGTTCCTTTCTCCCCCTCCCATGWAAATTCCATCCTTCCAGATAAGAATTTTCCTATATGTGTTTTATGTGGTCAGGTTTAGATTGAAGTCTGTTCTTCAAAATGGATTTACTTCAAGCTCGTCACAGACATGAATGTTGAAGTGAGAAGAGTGGGAGCCATTTTGAAATCCCTTCACCCATTGTCAGATGTCTCTTGTTTAATTTTCGTGTCCATTATGCTGATTGTATAGATTATTTGAGGGAATGGTGAGCAGGAAAAAACAGTTTCCTAATTATCAGCCATGAACACTTAGAAAAGCAGAGCTGTGAGGAGTAGTGGGTGCTGCAGCTTACCAGCCACCCTGAGGACCTCAAAGTGAAATGGGAGGCTTCTGCTGGGGAGGATGAATTTTTCTGATATCCAGTTTATTCAGTTTTATTTATCTGTCATTGCTGCAGCTTATCTTTATCTCCCTCATGCTTTTGAACCTGTTGATCAATATCAACTGTTTTTTACAAGTATCGCCTAAATTTTTCCTTAAATTTTTTTGGTGGCTGTAGCTGAATAAAAGAATGAGACCTACCCTGGTAAAGGACAGGCTGCTTCATGAGTGGAGCAGTACAACCAGCCACCCTATCTGTGTTTGGGTAGCTCCAAATTGGTCACAAAAGATGTTGCTTCTTGCCAACCTGGTGAAAGAAAACTGGGAGTATGAGCAGAAACTTGGGAGGGGAAGTCTGGTGAGGTCCTTTAGGTTGGGGAGTGGCAGACATAAGTCTGAAATCTTCTTGTTGTTTTGTGAGCAGCAGAGTGGAGGTTTTAAAACATATGAACCAAGAAAAATATAAATAGGTGACCAATATGTATGAATATTTGCACATAAGGATGACTCTGGAGTAGCAGTTACCTTCTATAAACTTACACTTGATTTTACTTTGGACTAAACTTCATGTATAAAGAAGCCCCGAGTCTGACATGGATCAAAGCTGAGTGTCAGCCCTTGTCAAGGGAAGGAATGATTCATGGAATATTTGAGATGGAGCTTGATATAAGAACCATACCCAGAGGGAAGAAAGGCCAAAGAAACCACACAAAATAAAAATGCAAAAGGAAGTGTTTTGGACAGAGGTGAATGCAGGAAGACGGAACAGAGATTGCAAGTCTAATCAATATTTCATAGCCTTGAAAGCTGGGAATAAAACTTAATACAGAAGGAAAGTGCCAAAATGAGAATGGATTGGGTGGGGACTCCCATGCCTGCTGTCTGAGAAACCTGATTAAATTACTGCTTTAGAGTTAAGTGTCACAAAATCTTTAGGTGTTCACTTCTATAGAACTAAGTATCTTACAGCAGGTTTCTCTTCTCTGTGTTCTTTTGTATGTCAAAGTATGCCACTTATGAAATGCATCTGATTCTATAGCTTCTACATACAGTCCTGTGTTGCTAGTGACTGTTGTATGCATGTAATCATTTTGGTTGCTAGTAGGTTGCCTCTTTCTCAGTGAATGCTTTTTAGATAGGAGAACATACACATAACACTTACTTTCCCCCAAAATGGAGACAGATCTTAGTGTCTAACTTTTCCTTCCAATTGCATGTTGTTGGCAGCTAAGCAAATACTGCATTTAGGTGTGAGACTGAACACTTAAAGGTTTTGTTTCTTATCAAAACTGTGCATTATCTCTTCATCTGCCAAAGCACATGTGTGCACACGTGTATGTGCATTGGTGTAGTGCACCAGAAGCTCCTAGTAAAGTGATACTGGGTGGCTGACTAGTGATGCATTGTCAAGTGGAAAAACTGAGTAATTAAATGACCTCCAGTTTCCAGTTGTCCCTATCTAGTGATATGGTATATCCTGGGGCACAGAGGACAACGCAACTGGTTTCTGGGGGGTGTGGCATGTGTGCACTGAAAGGGTTGGAAAAATTAAGTTGGTGGTGTGAGTTCTGGGTAAGTGGGGTAATTGGCTTCTGCTCTGTTTTCTTTGCTGCTGTGAAGGTAGCACTGCACTTACCCCCCCAGGAAGGCTGCTACTGCTCAGCTTTGTCCAGTGGTAACAGCAAAATTTAGAAGATTGTGGCCTATTTCAAAGCTGGAGCTTGGCACACTCAGAGCTGAGCACAGATTGCTTGTGTCTGTGTTACTCTGTTCTCTGCACCTGCTCTTGCTCAAAATTCCTTTCTCACATGCCTCTAAGGGCTGGGGAGTTTGTCTTTTTTTTTTTCTTCTGCTTAGTCTGTTTGTCTTTGCTTCTCAGGTGATGTGATGGGGCAAGGGGAAATGAGGCTATAAGTGGGAGTACATTTAGTCGGGGAATTTTCAAAGCGTAGTACACATCCCTGTCTGCACATTCAGCTAGTCCTGCCCTAGCTGAGGAAGTTTCTGCTTCAAACAGCCCTGGTAGAAAAGGGTATTCAGTTACTCTAACATAATGCCACAACCCCTTTTTTTACCATGCACCATCCTTTCAAATGTCTGGATACCTAGCCTTTGGCCCCCTGCAATAGCATGTACTGGCATATTTGCCAGTGCTTCTTCAGTGCATGCACACTGTTGGGGGACACACTGAGGGGCAAAGATGCTGGAAGGTCTGAATGTGGTGTGGAAGTAGGCAAGAGCCCATAGGCCATACGTGGCAGCTTCTGAAAACTAAGTTTCAATTGCTCTGTGAGTGGAAGTCAGTGGGGGACCAAACAAGCTGCTCCATCTGGGTTGCGGGGAAACCTCCTCTGTACCCTGCAAGTACTTTCATTTCTGTGATTACAAACACACGCTCTTTAAGAGGACATATAAATTGCCTGGAAGGTACTGCATGAAACTAGTGCTCCAATCATGATCCAAACTCTGCTTATACAGGGATGCCAATAGATAGGAAGCCTTAAATTCAAATTCACATCTTACTGAGCCAAGCCACTTTGCAATGTAAAGGAGGGAGAATAACAATTTCATAATTCTTTTGTGATAGTAATATTAATACTGAAAACAAAGCTTGTTTTGGGTTGTTTTTTTTTTTGCTATGGTACCCAAAGAATCAATATAAGGAAGGAGAATTGCTTCATCCAGGTGTGTGAGCCCTCTGTAATGTTGGATTGGTTGTTTCTTTCAGGTCAAAGCCACTGGACAGGAGCTCTTTCAGCAAGTCTGTGATTTAGTGAAGATTAAAGAGCCTCACTTCTTTGGCCTCAGCATTGTTAAAAGTAAGCAAACTCAATGCACAGAGCAAATGACTTGGCAAACTTCCACAGACCCGCTTGTGTATTTACAGTGTGTGCATATATACACACTGGCCGTGCCTGCGGGGAATTTGATTGTAATAAGGTCACAAAGTGTGTAGATTATGCACAGCCTTCTCGGAGCTCTTTTGATCTTTGGTATGTGGGCAGACAAATTGGGAGAAGGGGGGCCTTTGTTCTCCTCCTTTGTTCTTATGTTCTACCTCTTTGTGGGGTTTTCTTTCTCTGCTGTAGCTAAGTTGCTAGCCAACATATTTGTCACTTTGAATTCAAAACTGCCAGTAGTTGAACAGGAGAGGAATTTTAGAAGGACTTTGGGGCTGAAAGTGTTACTTATCTTCTAAAGTCATAAGTAAAGAATGTGGCACTGGGGGGTGGAAACTTAAATGACTTGAGGGGACTGAAAGTGGGGGGGAACAGGGTTTTGAAATACTATGCGGGAAATACAGAACTTAAGTCCATGGGTAGAAGTCCAGTCTGCCTGGTGCTGTTCTTTGGTATTGACCAAGGGACAGTGTAAGGTGATGCCTTAAGGAAGGAGCAAACCAGTGTGAGATGAGATTCTAATGCTTCTAGAAGAGAGGGAGAGTGTGTGTGTGTGTGTGTGTGTGTGTGTGTGTGTGTGTGTGTGTGTGTGTTGGCACCTCCCCCCTCCCCCAGCTCTTACTAATTGGACGTTGATGTATTGTCCTTCTTATTCTCCTTTCCCACACCTTCAAATGTGTGGGAGGGACTTCTCTTCCCTCCAAAATGCTTCTTCAGTGTTTTAGTATTTACTACTGCAACTCTAGATACTGTTGTCATTGAGATGAGAATAGTCTTTCATGAACCCTTCTAAATAAGGTTTCTTTTTCCTCCTTATGAATTTTGCATTATGTGGGGGAAAATTGTTTCTTTTGTTAAGTTTTTTCTTTTTTTCTTTTCCTTTCTTCTCTCTGTATTCTGTAAGAATGTAAGGTTTGTGGGTTTGGGTGGTCTTTTTTGGTTTTTTTTGAACATAGCATTCAACCTAATGTCAGTGTAAGCTGTTTATCTCCATGAGGTTTGGAAGGTCTCCAAGAGATTCCATCAACATAACTAAACCAGTTAACAAGTAGATCTCTGGCTTTAAACCAGTGCAGTTTTATATGTGAAGATCTGAATGCTTTTAACCTTTTTCACAAACGTGCTGTGTTCGCTGTGAGTCTGCCCCCAGCCTTCTTTTGGCACCAGCTATTGCCTGTTCCACTTGTGGGACATCTCCTCATGAGAAATTCAAGTTCCTGTCCTCCCCTTTGAGACAGGATAATTTCATTCCCATTTTCTTTGAATTTGAAACGGGCTCTTCTCCTGTCTTTCTTTATGATTCTTCCATATCTTCCTATCATATCTTGCTTGTTTCACATTTTCAGCTCTCTGCTTTTCCCACATCCCCCTTTGTATGGAGCAGTTTCCCTCTCTCTCTCTCTCAAGCACAGGTGCTCTGACCCCAAAATGTCAGTTTGTGGCAGGTGCCTCTCTGTCTTCTGGAATACAGTATAACTGCTCCAACCCAACAAGTGTAATAAAATCACTGCTGTCTAGAGCCCCAAAGGTACAATAACTTGCCTACAGCTTTAAAAATAAATAATCTTCTCTCACTTCTTGTAAATGCTCCTCCATTTTGGAGGAGCTAATTCTTGATGAGACTCTTAAAAGATGAAGAAAAGGGTTCCAGGAGCCCAGAAGCCTGAACTGACCTCTCCTTTTTTCTGTTTTCATTTTCCCAACTATTCCTCACTTGCATTCAGTATAGCTCAGTTTGTAAAGCTGCTTAATTGGAGGCATGTTTACCCTGGTTCCTTATTCACAGAATCACAAAATGGTTGAGGTTGGAAGGGACCTCTGGAGATCGTCTAAGTCCAAACCCCCTGCTCAAGCAGGGTCACCTCTAACACATCTCACAGGATCGCATCCAGGCAGGTTTTGAATATCTCCAGAGAAGGAGACTCCACAACCTCTCTGGGCAACCTGTTCCAGTGCTCTGTCACCCTAACAGTAAAGAAGCTTTTCCTCATATTCCTGTATTTGTTTGTGCCCATTGCCTCTTGTTTTTACACTCACCTTCCTCCTCGCCCAGGTAAGATGTCAATGTTTTGGATGAGGAAGAAATTTTTTTGTATGTTTGTGCCCTTAAGGAACTGCTGACTAGCTACTGGAGCCAGATAACAGGAGGGAAAAAAATGCTGACAGTGAGTTTCTCAGCCTGAACAGTCACAGCCACCAGAAAGGTGGCATACAGTGCTTGGGAAAGGGAGTAATGTATAAGCAAASCTGGTCTGCTTGTCTGTGCTTACAGGGCTTTCACCACCTTTAGTGCACGAACAGTCCACTAAGCTGCTGACTGGAGTCTTGTTTTTTGTTTTTCTTAGGTCCAAGTTTATTACTGCAGAGCTATAGTAATAGATATCTTTTCATTTTCTGTTTCCCCATCTTGGCTTTTTTTTTCTTTTTCTCCCCCCCCCCCCTGCAAACAGGTGATAATCTCTGTTCCTGCCAGTGATAATTGAGGTCTTGCTTCCATTGCAAATGCAGCACTCTCCCTCTTTGGAGTTTGGAAGTAGCCTTTAAGGCATTGTCTGCTTTCAAGGACCAGCTTTTTAGGGATTTTAGTTTCATGGCAGACTATCACCTCAAGGAAGTGAAGCAGTCTGTTCAAGTCATGGGAAGGCCTGGGTAAATTTTGCATTGCCCAGGGTTGTCTTGTGGGTACTTCAGTCAACTGCCTTTACAGGCAGCAAGTTGAAGTGTACTTACTGCAGAGTTTGTGAATGGAAGGCACGCTGCCCTTCTGCAGAGAGTGGTGAGGGAGATTGAGATAGGAAAACTAGAGAGGGATCCTCTGTGTTTCAGAGCAAAATATACTTCTCTTCTGCATCACGTTTTTATGCCTTTATGTTGCTGCTCTAAGATGGTATTTTAATAAACCACCTCATAGTTTTAATAAGGATGTATTCTACTGTTTCTTAAAGTGTGTTTATTTTTGGCAGTCTGATACTGCCACATGCAGAACAAGGTATTCTAATCCACCCACATCCATTACCTTGCTCCTAATTTGTCAACAAAACCCTGACTGTCAGTGGTGGCAAGAGAATGAAAATTAAGGGATTTCTGCAGAATTGTAACCAATCACACTGTGCGGATTATCTGGATTAGGAGCACATTTGACCTGCAGATGTTGTACGGATTATCTGGATTAGGAGCACATTTGACCTGCAGATGTTGTACGGATATACTAATGCTCAGTTAGTCTTGTAGTAAAATATGTGTGTGTGTGAGGGGAAGAGGTTGAGCTCCTTAAACGAAAACAGAAATTTAATCCCTAAGTGTGGAAAAAAATGAAAATAGCACCACAAAGCACTGTGCAAGTTGCAAACCGTAAATGCTGTGAGATCTGAACTGTAGATCTTGAGGCAGCTCTTCTAGCAATCATTGCTTAAAGAATAAAAGAATTTGGGGCTTTCCTTCACTGCTGACTGTGACAAATGTGGAGGGTGAACTTCAGGATTTCAGATAACAGGAATGGTGAGAGGACAGTTTTTCACCTCTTGTGCTTTTTTCTTGTCAAAATGAGAAGCATTTCAGCCAACTGTATCAGAAGAGAGCTTGCATTTGTAAGAGGAATTCAATCCCTTTGCAAGTTAAGCTCAGGAGTGTACATTAGCGGGAAGCCACACTGGCCTGAAGCTTGGGACATGTTGCTCTTCTGGTTTTGTCACAGATCATCAAGCAGGCTATACCGCCTGTTCTGTTGCTGCTTAAGTGCATTTTTTTCTTGTACTCTGCTCAGTGAGAAGACCCTGTGACCCTGCCAGGTTCAACCTGGCTCCATGGGCTTCAGCAGCTGGGTCTTATATTGTGACTCCTCCTGCAGGGTCAATCTTATCTAGTGCTCTGCAGGAGTTTTCCCTCTTGTTATCAGAAAGTGTGTGCAGTGACACAATTCAGTCTTCTAAAGCAAAACTGATTGTCAGCAGACAAATAACAGTCAGGTCTCCTTTGTTATTGTAACCTGGATCTCTGCAGTCCTGAATCCTGAGCTTCTTTCTTCGGGGAAACCTTGCTCGACCCAAGCAGATGAAAGCTGTAGATTGGGAAGAAGCAAGCCTGCAGCTCCTACACCCTGCCACTCTTGTCTTTTGGTGTTCTCTTACCAGTTTCACAGGCTGGCTTTCTAATAAAACCAGATCCCTTTGCTTCAGCTCCCCTGTCTGAAGGATCATCCTTCTGTTATTACAGCTCTGACTGTTCACTTTGCCAGACCCAGGGAGGGATGCCTCCAAGTCCTAATTACTTGTGTACCTGGCAAAGATCTTGGTGGTTGACTCTATCAAGACCAATGTGTCTGCAGTTAACTTTTCTGTGTCTGCATAGCCTCCAGTACTGATGTTCATTTATAGAATATGCTACTCATTATTTTTATATTATGTGGGTATCTATTATGCCACACTGTCTTTTAAGACAGGTGACAACAGAATTTCTCCTCAAATACCCTCAGATGATTYGTACATCCTGGTCCTTCCCAACTATTTATACTTGCCCCTCTTCCTCCTCCCTCCAAATATCTGTTCAGATAGTTGCATTTCCTTTGTGAAAGAAAAGTGTCCATATGCTAACCTGAGAAGATAAAGCCCTATTACAAGGACTTGGTCACCCTGAGCAAGAGTTAAATGCAATGTAAGGAAAATGGGTGCAGAAACATGCCAGCTAGAGGGAATTGCAGGGGTTCAGGCATTCAAAAATTATATAATGCTCCTTAGCAGTACTTGCATGGTCTTTCCCTAGAAAAGCTTTTTTTTCCCCCCCCATATCTGCTGTAGGTTATTTCTCCTTCAGTATCAGTACAACATCCAGCCAGGTGCTCTACAGTCTGAGGACCACAAGGAGTTTGTTTGATCCTGGCTGAGCAGTGGTGGGAATGGTTCTGCAACTCTTCTTGTGCAGAAAAATCCCCTTTGACACTGTCAAAGGTCCGGAGAGTTTTGCCTGGGCGTGCTGTGTTGCTAACTGTAAGATACCAACATAAAATCCTGCAGTACTTAAAAATTCTCAGGAATGAGCGGGCCTTTATCTCAGTCTTCAGACTGGGACAGTTTGTAATAGCCATACTACCTTAAGCTTTTTGTTACCTCCTTTCATTCTTCCCTCCATGTACCTTCTGTCCATCCCAGTTAAACTACATCAGCCACCTGCCTCACCTTATTCCCAGCTATTGAGCATCAGGTAGTCCTGCAGAGGTGGTAGGAGCAGATGCCATGCACGGATTGAGATTCCCAGGCCACCAGCGCTTGGAAGCTTGGGGAGCTCCACTCGCAAAAGGAGTGTGTAGCCCACTTTGTTCAATAAATGAAAAACCCCATGCTGGCATTCAGGGAAGTTAAACAGCTTAGGTGAGGTCTGTGGTGTGCATTGTGAGGTACTTTTGCTTTGTTTTTACTTCAGCTCTCCCCTAACCCCACCATCCTCCTCTTTTGGTCTTGGTCTCTTTCCTGTTGCCTCTCCAGGGATGGATGTGCTTGGAGCAGTGGCAACATCTCCACTCAGCAAATAGCAGTGGTGGTGCTGTGAGTTTTTTTCAGCATCTGGGAGAAATTAGGTGCTGTAGCCAGGGACAATTCTTTCCTTCTATTTAAAGCAGTAAATGCATGCTATGTGGAAATTTGGCTTTGCACTAATTCGTATTTTATTTGAGTCCTAATCTCCTAGGCTGTCTGAATAGTTATAGTATTAAAATATATCTGACTGAACCAAGTGAGTTAATGGGATGTTCATGGCTGCCAACTCGGACAGAGTTCTCCCTTGTGGTAGGACTGGTGTATAACTTACCTCTGTGGAATTTCTTAGCACTCTTAGCCCAAAGTGAAAGGAGCAGGTCCCTGGAATTCACTATTCCTTAGTCGTTCTGCAGGGAACTAACCTTTCATAAAAACAAAATGGGGAGGCGCTGTTTAAAATAAAGGCATTTAAAGTAACAGTAACTCGCAATGTATTTGACCATGTATTACAGTCAGTATTTTCCATTCCTGTTTTCCCTGCATTGTAAATAATGCCTATAGCAAATCTGCACAACTCATTGGGACTGTGCCACTTTATTCTGATTGTAGATATGTCCCATTGTTTTTTGCAGCAATGCACATTCTGTATTTGCTTAAATACGTAAATGTGCTAGGCTAATTTTACAGAGTAGGAGCCCTTGAATGTTTACATTTCTGTTGACTGCTTAAGTTGAAATGAGACTTTTACACTGTGCGCTCTTTGCAATTCATCTGGGGGCTCTTACTAGCTGAGCTTGCAGCAAAGCAGTTTACACATTTCTCTCAAACTGGCTGCCTGTACACGTGGGTTTCTTGGGATTGCATTGCAGTACAGTGGTGTGTTTTGTCAGGTCTGTTACCTGTACACACATACATGAGGGAACCCTTCAAGAGAGGTTGGTATGATGTATTTGCAAGCTCACTACCAGTATTGAGACAAGATCCGTGAATGCAGTGTCAATAGTTGTTCATGGAGATGTACATATTTGCGTGTATGTGTGCTTCTAAGCCAGTTTCTGCTTTGGCCATTCAACAGAGGCCAGAGGAGCAATTATACCTGCTGAGTATCTCGCCCTGTTTAGAGCTGCAGGTTAGACAGGTTCTTCCCTGGAAGGGTGACCATTGTGCATTTCTATACAGTCCTTTACAATGCTGTTTTGAGGTGCTACAATTCAGTGCCTTCATCTCTGGTAAAGAGAAAAATTCTTTCAAACCAGAGACAGTTTCAGCATCTGACAAAGATCTCTAAGGGTCACCGCTAATCCAGTTTAAGAAAAAAAACAAACACTACCCACGTAGTGCTGAGGAGGGAAATACCTCTTTGCTTTTGCAGGTTGAGGCTTACGCTGCAGGTTGGCATTTCAGCAATATTAACTTCATTAAAGCAGGAATTTAACACTGCGTTTTTGCACTGAAGGGAGGATGGGGAAGGATGCTGGGCTGGACTGGGGGAGGAGCGGGACCACCAGGGAGAGCTGATGTATCAGAATGTCTTCTTCCTTCAGCCTGGCATATACACGGTGTTTATGTGCACCTCTCAGTCACCACGCTAATGACCTTGCCTTCGTGCTTGGTATCTGAGCCTTCCCAAGGTTGTCTTTCCAACCTAATTAATATGCACAGAAATAAATAGGGGCTGTGGAGTGTGGGCAACAGATGTCTTTACTACTGTGGAACTGCTCTGTTGTCCTTTTTTCCTCTTCTGTCCCAGCATGTGTCATCACAGGATGACTCAGAGTATCTCACCATGCTTGCTGTCACTGTCTTTCCTCACAGCTAACTCGCATATTTCCCTAAATGCCTCTGGGCAAGGGATCATTCCTGAGCAACAAGGGAAAACTGACCCTGCTAACTTGTTGCAAAGGTGAAGGTTCCCTACCTTCTTTACAAGATCACAGTTAAAGCTGCAGTATTGATAGAGCCGGTATGAGACTTTAACCATATCCGACCCAGTTGGAAACGCCACTGTGCGGTAGTGACCTGTCATGAGGAGCAGTCGAGGTCTGGCTGCAGGGAGCCTGTAATGGAGTGAGCACCTTGACCTGGGACTGCTGAAATCCACAAAGGGACTGTGTATCATGCTTGTATTATCCCATTCTTGTTGTTAGCTGTGCAACTGGTTCCTAAAAACAAACTTTTATTTACTTTTTAAGGAAAGCTTTATAGAGAGACACTTGTCAGCTTAGGACAAGGGACAGGGGCAAGTCTGAGGGAGGTAACCAAACCCATTCATCTCACTGGCCAGGTTTTCTAGCATACTTTTCAAGGCAGCATTTTCTGATGTAAATGGACTTACAGAAGCAAAGGTGGTTGGTGCCTGCATATCCCCACCTGCCACCCCACCTTGCACACATAAGTGAAAAGGGAAATACAAGATGCAGTCTCTCTGTGATGCTAAAACCTCTGCCTCTCTCCTTGACAAAATAGCAAAACAACTTCTATATCACATTGTGTGCTAAATCAGTTTAACACCCCTCACTAAAATTCAGGGCTTCTGTCCAACAATTTCAACAGTGCCATTGTACTGTGTATACTGTGCTGTATACATACCTATGATGTGTCAAACAAAGCAGTAACTGGAAATATAGTTATATTAAAATTACAGCTGTGATCARTACAGTGCAAGAAAGACTGTAGATGAGGAAACATGAGTTTTTTAGGGATTATGTCCTCTTTGTTTGTTACCAGTATTTTGCGCACAAGGCTTTGTGCTATTGTGGTGTGTGGAACAATTCTGGCTAGCGCCAGGTTTGATTTCTTTTACCTGAGGTGGAAGGAGATGGAAGTGATGTGTGGGGGATTGTTTTGCTTGTATGTTTGTTTTCTAAAAGCTTGCCTAAAAAGAAGTATTTGCTGTATCTGCACCTGTAAGGAGCTTTAATGTTTTGGGAAGATGGCTTTGAGGTGACTCAGAGCTCACTTGAATGCCTCTTCTAATGTTAGCCTATGCCAGTCCTTCATGCACAGTAGAAACACCACTGCAAGCTTTCACTCAGTTGTAATTTACATTAGGAAAATTTCACTTCTATTCTCCCCTTCCTCTTTTTTTTGTTTGACATCAGAAAGCAAAAGTCAAATTTCGAAGTCCAGACTCGTTTTGGGGGGCAGAAGTGTTTTTTTTTTTCTTTCTTTCTTTTTCCTGCTCCTTTTATATCTCTTAAGTAACAAGCTCTTCAACTTGGCACTTATGTCACCTGTCAAAACACTTTCCTGGGCAAGACCAAAGAATGGAGTTAATAGTCACATGAATGTGCTCAGCTGGCACTGCCTCTGAAGCCTGAAACACCCATAAGGTGTTTTTTTTTTTTTTCCTTTAAGAGACTTGAGAAGGCTCAGGGAAAATCTTTCACTGGCTGAGTTGTTTGACTTTGATAATTGGTAAGTAGTGTTACAAAACATTGGCTTTGAAAGCAGCACAAAGCTCTTTCAAGATGTGTGCTGTTCACACTGCCTCTTGTTCTCCTTCTCCCAAACCCAGGTGGAGAGCATTTCTGTAGTCTTTTGAGGTAGGCCAGGAAGTTTCTATTTCTTTCTTTCTTTCATCTTTTTGCCCTATAAAAGAAGTTGGATCTGAGTAGGAGACATCAAACTCTCTCTGAAGATGACATTTGGGTTTGATACTCCTCCTCCTCACCATTTCAGAGGTTCCCATTCATATACAGAGGATGAAACTGGTGAAATACTTGACTCTGTCCACTGTTTATGCCACTCTCAACAGTAGTGCTACATGATGGTGAAGCAGAAGTTTGGGTAGGGCTTGCTCATTAAAAAAATCTTAATAGTAAGCTTGTTGCTTCAGAAAGCAAGAACTCTGCATTTTTGGCTCAAGTGTTAGGAAACTCTAGCTCAGCATCTCTTCAAGTTAGGACACAGCTGGGTTTCCTTTCATGCTATCCAGACTAACATGCATGCTGCAGTCCAAATGACCACACTCTTTCTTGCCCTCTCTGTTTTGCAGTTCGGCTTTTGTTTTAGAGTGCATTGTTTGAAAACAATTGGTATATTCTTCTAAGTACTTCATGAATAAGAATTTTTATTTCTTTAATATTAAATGCTTTTTCCTCCTGTCTTTCAGATAATGAATATGTTTTTATAGACCTGGAGCAGAAGCTTAGCAAATACTTTTTGAAGGAATGGAAGAAAGAGACAAGCAAAGTAAGACAGACGTTTAATTTCAGAAGCTACTGCTTTGATGTTTGACTGCTCAGTAAAATGGAAGCTCTTAAACTGAGGTCCATAAAGCATTTCTTGAATGTGGTCTGCAGAATGCTGTTTGGTAGCAAGGTGCTTTGACTTGCTGGGCATGACTTRCTGGGCATAGTTAATACACTGAATTAAAAGGAGCTAAAATAACATCATCTACAATTTTACCTAGGCAAGTAGTCACGTGGTTGTTACTTAATTGCTGCAGGAGAGGAGAAGGTCAGTCAGTCTTCCATTTGAATGAAGCCCAGTCTATGAAAATCTGGAGGTCTCCAGTTGTACATGAGCAAAACAGGCTAAATGACCTTTTGTGACTTGAACCATCCCAGTTGACATGAGAGAGGGGCCTGGAGCTATGGATTCTTTCAAAGTATATGCAGAAAGACAGTGGAAAGAGAGAGGAAAGATATTTTGTTTGAGAAGAGTCCTAGTTCTCTAAGACTAGCCATCACAGTCAAAGGAGGGAAAAACTATGTGAAATAAAGACAAGCCTATATAACTGTCTAGTACTGGTCATTCAAACATGATAATGCCTGTTTTGCATGTGGTATTATTAAAGGAGCTGCAGTCTAGAATGAAGTGTTGTATCCAAATACATTCTGATATGCTTGCCAATTCTACTACTTAGGAAGTTTGGAGATGACTAGGGAAGTTCAGGGATCTCTCTTATCCACTTCTGCTTCTTCCAAACAAATAACAAGTACTTTAAATACAACTCCCAGTCACGTGGGAAGTCTGTCTATCCTGCCACCAAGGGTTTCTTCCAGGGTAGGTGTTTCACATAGCTCTGATCAGGGGTATGCTTTGCAGTTACTTTGGGACTTGCAACGTTTTTTAAGTCAGGATAAGTGTTGAATCTGTTGTGTGAGATGAATCATAAGAGGCTAAATGAATTGCCCTTGGCAGTACTGAAGTCTGGGGCTGAGTTAGGCTATTGAACTAAGAGGCTGGGAAACACGATTTAATACCTGTTGAAAGGTCTCAGCTGAAAAGCCCAGCTCTGCTGATGAAATAGGGTCACTATGCCCAGATTACAGAAATAAAATGTAAATATTTGCTTGATGATCAAGATTTTGCTGTCAGCATCAAAGATATGCATGGCATGCTGTGTACCTTCTCCCAGTGAGATGAATCTGATCCGCAAACTCTTGGAACTGCCCATGTGAGCAAAGATATCTGTACAAAAATTAAAGAAGTAGGAGGCAAAAGTAGACAAGACAAGAGAGTGAACTACTAAAGTGATAAGATGTCATCCCCCCATTTAAATACACCTGTAAGGCTGAAAGGAAGGCTATACTTAAAACAACAACAAAAAATCTTATTGGCTTTCTTTTAGCAAACATCTTAAACATGAAGCAGACATCAATGTCTCCTTTCAGTCTGTGGCTGTAGGAAGCTGTGAATAACTAAACATTAGCCCTGCCAAAAAAAAAGACGAATAGTTAGTATCACACTGGTGCACCTCAGCCGCTGGCAGTGAAGGCTGAATGTGTTACTCTTGCAGCAATGCGTGTGTCCCTGTTATATGATGTGGATAGTAGAATTAACTCTAGGTGTGTTCCGCAAATGGTATAGCAGTGCAAGTGTGGCATGCTGCCTGAACTGCTTTTCCTGGTACTTTCAGGAAGGTTATATTAAACTTGCTGTGTTCAGCATTAATATGCCTGCAGTGCTGCCAGGTGCTGAGCAAAGTAATATTGAGCTAGGCTGGGCATCCCCAGACTGTATTGGAACTCTTTTGTATCTACTCATCCTCCCAGTCCAAATTCTCCTGCTCTCCCTAGGATGTTTTGTCATTCATCCTGTCCGAATGTTTCGTGATGCTTCATTGATGGGAGCTTCAGTGATGATCAGATCCCCCAAAACCCTGCTGAACAGCTAGGTGTGGAGAATGAAGACAATATGGGGAATGAGCTTGGGGAGGGGAGTGTTACAAGAAGATAATAAGATGCTGCTGAATCTTTTTTTTTTTTTTTTTAACATGTCTTCTCCCTCTGCTCAAGGGAACAGAGAAATTTAGCCCTCCTTTTGTGGCATTCTTTAGAGTACAATACTACGTAGAAAACGGAAGGGTGATAAGGTAAGTTCCCTTCTGCAGTAGTTAACTGTGTTTTAAATTATTTGCTGTGTTCTTAAAAGCAGGAAAAATCACGGGKTTTTTTGGTGAGCTCATCTCTGTGTTTGTGAGAACCCAAAAAGAAGTCTATGGAAGAAGTCTATGGACACTTGCCCTAATGGTTCTGCCAGTATATTCTTCTCTGGAAAAATAAAGAAAATAAAACAGGAGTCARATGATGTGTCTTTTAACTAGTTGTCTAGGGTTTTATTTTCTCTGCAGCACATTGTTTTGAACCTGCCTTTTTCAGTTTTACATCCAAGTAACTTGAAAGCTGCAGTTATTGGATATTACTGGTTTGACAGACAGAAATTTCATGTTTGTTGTCTTCATACTTACTCTTTTTATATTCGATTCTAGCTGTTGCTTCTCTGTGCTACCCACAATGAATATGACAGCTTGATTTCTTTTTTTTTAAGGTCGTCCCAGCTGATCTCAATGCGGCCATGAATGTTTTCCCCTCCATACATGCTCCTTGTTATTCCTAGGAGAATTCTGAATGCTTCCTTACCTGTGTCTAGAGAGCAGGTTGAATGGTGACAGTATTGAAATACACTTAACAATCTTTTGATTGCATCTACAGCATGACAAGCATCAAATTAATATACAAAAAATAGCTATCTGTGCTTCAGAACACTTTATAATATTTTTGGTTCTTTCTTTTGTATCTGAGCAGTGCTCTCTGTAATCTGCTCCTGGAAGTGAATGGACTTTCGGAAGTGGGCAACAGAAATGATTTCATAAGTTAGGATTTTGCATTTGAGTGGGATCCATTCACATGGAATATGGGCTGCACTCAAAACACAATCACTCTTGCTGCACCATGCAGAACAAATGATGAGTTAGTTAAAATCTGTCAGGTGTTCATTTTTACATCAGCGCTACTGGTGTGGCTGTGACCCCAGGGCAGGCTAAGAGCTGAAAGCATTCAGGTGGATTAAAATAAAGCACAAGCTTTACTTAATATTTTGGCATTTGTCCTCATCTAGAAGAAAGCTTGTTGGTTTTTTGGTTTTTTTTTCTCTCCACAGTCTTTCTTTTTGGATGCAGGGGAGTTTTCTGGAGTCTGTTTGGCTGTTAGGTGTTGTTTGTTTAGTTTAGTGTTTTGGTACAAAGATAGCAAAGCTTAGCATTCTCGCAGCCCCTACATACTCAAACTCATTTGCACTAATAATTTAATTGGAGAGGTTTGTGGAGCCATACAGAATTAGGTATGTGACCCCCTTCAAACTACATACACTTTTACAAGAGGCTCTAGTGTCCAGCATTTCATCCATGTGAACCTGTCAGTGACCTGCTTTCCCTGTGCTCTCTTAATGGGGTGTGCATGCATTATTAATGGCATGCACTAGTTAGTATTATTAGGCTATCCCTGGTTTGTGGCTTGAGGAGGAGGACAAAAACAAGTGCAAGGCTCCTGCCTCCTTTGATCCACCTTGCAGGAACTAGCTGTTGAAAAGCACCTTGAGCCTAAGGCAAGGTGAAATGAAAAAGCAGTGCCAGGTTTAGAGGGGAAAGGAAGACAAGTGTGTAAGAGACACTGGGATTCAAGGTGGTTGATTCTCCTGATGACTGTGCTACAGGCTTTCCAGAAAAAACAAAGTGCTTGATGTAGTCAGCCTCTGAAACAGGTTTGATATGATTATCTTTCATCTACCTTCTGCACTAACTACTTAGATCTTATGCTCCTTAAGACAGAGGCTATCATTTCCCAAGTCTGTACAGAACCTAGAGTGAGAGGGCATTGATTATAGCTCCCTAAATGTGCTTAATTGTATCATGGTGACATTGGCACACATCAGGATGCCAAAGTTTAATTACTCCTCTTGCATGTATTTGAGAGACCTTGTCTGAGCCTGATCTTTTTTTCTCTTGCTCAAGCAAATCTGCCTTTGTATCTTGCAGTGACAAGGTGGCAAGGCAGCTCTACTACTGCCATCTCAAGGAGCAGGTACTGAGGTCTCGGTGCAACCACAAAGAAGAAATCTACTTCCTGCTGGCTGCCTACAGCTTACAGGCAGACTTGGGCAACTACAAGGAGGAAGTCCATGCTGGCAAATATTTTGAACCTCAGGCTTATTTCCCGCAATGGGTACGTTTGGGGGGGATCTTTCTGTTAATAGTTTGTGTAGACAGCAGGAGCTATGGAAAGGTGATACCTAATTGTAGCCATGCAACTTCCCTGGGGTCCTGCTCCAAAGGATGTGCAGAGTGGGTAGAGCTTTGGCCTGATTCTCACTCAGAAGCTATATCCCTCTCCCTCTTCACTGGATATAGCTGCCCAGTCCTCCTGGGCTCCTTCTGAGCGAGGTGGGTGGTACATGTTCTCCCTCAGTGAGGAAATGTGTTGGTATCAAATGAATGACTCTGACAGCATAGCTGTTTTTGTTTAAATCTCTGTGGCTTAAAAGTAGTATATCAGAAAGATCTGCACAGACTAAGATCTGTAGAAAACCTCAGGGCCATGAAGCTAAGTAAATTTCTCTTTGGTCTTAGCTCCTTAATGTTTACCTCTGGGATGGCTAGATCCAAACCCTAGGGGGTAGTACTGCCTTACAGTGCCTTTGGTGCTTGCTTTGCCATTCATCTAGGGCCCAATTGTAGTAAGAGAAAAGGGAAGGGCCTGGAAACATTTTTTCATGTTTGTTTATAACCATGTGCACATTGGTGTGTGCCCTCCAAAAGTAGCAAACAGCTTAGAAGGCCAAGAGTTGGTTTAGTCACTGAACCAAAGCAAATTAGCTGTGAATCAGGAGTTTAAAAAAATAGTCTCTCAGAACTGATTACTTGCAGAGAATTCTCTTCTTGTGGTGAAAAGATCAAGAAAACTGTCCATAAGCACTTCAGTGACCATAAAAATGGAAGGGGAAATGAGGTTTGTTATGGACGTGAGAACAGTGGTCACCCCTCAATGTCATCTGCTGGCGAAGGATGTTTCACAGGAACCAGACAGACTGTCTTGCAACCCAACTTAGTTTTGGAGCCCCTTTCTCTGCTCTGACAGCTGGTGTTAGGCCAGCTGGGGCCTTGGGATAGCTGCCAAAAAGCCTGGATTCCTCTGGTGATTGGATCTGTGTCCCTGGGCAGGTCACTTCTCCCCTGCAAAGCGGTACTGTCCCCCGGCTTCAGGGACAAAGTTCAGAGCAGTAGACAGGGGTTGTGTCAGGGAGGCAAGGCTGGTATACACACTTTTACATGAGTGTTAGCCTGCCTGCCTTACTATGCAAAAATGCTCCGTTCTCTCAGACAACAGACCTTCATCCCATGCCTTTCCTAGCTATCGGGTACCTGGCATTACGTAGCTTACAGAGGGCTGGAAAAGATGGGTGTGATATGCGCTGTTTATGAGGCAGTTAAAAGTCTTATCACAGAGCATTGCTCATCTGGCAAACATTGCAAACGCCGAGGCAGAGCCCAGCTCACCTGCACTGAGCCACAGCCCTAAGCAAATATGTGGGTGATTTATCATTATAAAGAGCGAAATCTGGCAGTCATGGGGACGCTTCTCTCCCTGCCCCCAGGCTCCCCTGGGGAGACACTGCGTGATCTCCTCCACAACACCAACACGTGCTTGAGATCATTTAGCCAAAGGCTGCCACAACCCTTGTTCGAGTAAGAGGCAGTGCTGCTCCAATGTGAGCAACCCAGCTTTGAACTGCAGAGTTGGCACTTCTCTTTGTGCTGATGTTGCACAGCTAATTGCATCAATGTTGTTCTTGACAGAGTCCAGCTTTCCTTGTGGGAGGATAACTAATCACGTGAGCTGGCATGCAGAAAAGGGTAGAGATGTTACAGGATAGAGTAAGGGAGGGACTTAAGTTAAAATGGAAGGGGGAACTGATTGATGAGGACTTGATAGTTTCAAGCTAGGACAGACTGCTTTTGGCAGGATGTTCTCAGATACCTGATGGGATCTAGTTTTAAATGTCCTGAATGATGGGGGTGGTTTATGAATAGAATCCAGCCAAAGTCCCACTTATCTCTCACTGCTGCTCCCAGCCTAGAAGGGGCCTCTCTCGTGCAGGAGCAGACTGGGCTGCACTGTAGTATTGCAGAGAGAGCACATGCAGCCACACATGGGGATTGGGTGCTCGCAGGACAAGGGCTAAAGGTCCAGTGTAGGATTCCCTGCTGCTTAGTGAAGTCATGTGTCTGCCAGCTGCTCCAGATGGGTACAAAATATCTTGAGGTAGGGTTTTTGTCCCTTTTGAGGATAGAAATGCTAAATAAGCCTAATGTGTTTCTGGTCTTAAAAACAAATCCCTAACCACCTAACATTTCTGCAGTGTTTGGAGACGTTGCTGCTGATGATCATGTGGGCGTTCGGAGCAGTATTAGTTATCTTCCCATAAGCCTTTAAGCTTAAGAATAAAAAGAGCTGACACAATCCCCATAGTCTCAGTCTGTTATGATTTTGCCCTCTAGGAGTCTGTCTGGAGACATCGGTATCATCTGGGCTGCTTTAAATGCTTTTTCTTCAGGAAGGTAGGGGTGAAGTTGAACTAACTTCTTGAGCAAACATTTGAATATCCTCCAGCTCCAGTCTAGCCCTTGCTGTTGATCACAGCTACCTCCCATGGGAATTATTGAAGTTGCTGACTTGTTTGTTTCCCTCATGGTTTAGATAATTGCAAAGAGGGGGAGTGACTACATCTTGAAACATGCCCCAGAGATGCATCAAGAACAGCAAGGCCTGACTGCTAAGGAAGCAGTGCTGAAGTTCATTAAGGAGTCCTGCTTGTTGGAAGATGTGCCTGTCCACTTCTACAGGCTGCAGAAGGTTAAAAAAAGCTTCTTATTTTAAACTTCTCTTCCTCTTTTAAATGGGTACACAGCTGTATTTTTCACTTTCTGTGTTTGTTTGAGGGATTGCTGCCTCTGGTGCTGAAAGGCCAAATGAGTCTAAAATTTTCAGCTTTTTCTTACTCAAGCTTGCTTAATGCACTTTATTTTTATGTGCTAAGAGAGTTTAGGTCTAGAAATAGGACTAAAGAGATGTTTTCTGTTTCACTTAGGTGAGTGAAACCTGCTCATGCAATTAGGATTTGCATGGACCTTTTCCCAAAAGGAGATAGTCCACTTCGTCAGACTTAAAATTAAGCTATTCAGCTGTTCATACTTGGTCAGAATCATGGGAGGTATCTGTGTCCTTTGACCAGATCTAAAAAAAGTTACTACAGAAACACAGAGAAGAAAGTCTCTTGTCTTCTGGAGGAAATAAGTTCCAGTTTGGTCTCTAATCCAGTGTTAGTTTAAATTCCTCACAAACCATAGCTTCCCCTCTTACCTCTCCTTTGTCCTCTCTGTTTTGATACGAATGCTATTAATGATGCAGTCATAAGAGAGTGTGGGTTACACTTGAAGGCTATAAGAAATCCAGCTGGCAGGACATAATACAATTTATGTCTGAAGGCACTGGGGGCGTGAAATGGGTTGCCCTTAATATCCAGATTCCTGACTTGAACTTATTTTAAGCATTGTTAACTCCTTCATGTGTTGTTCAATTCACAATGTGCTCTTCTACCTGCTGTATAGCATGCAGGAATGGTTAGATATCTTCCTCCTAGGTGATACCTGGGTCACAAAGCTCCTGATCAAATGCATAGAGGCGCTGGGGTGAAGTGCCAGTGCTTTAGCTGCCCTAAGATTTCAAGAGCTGTCACCTCTTGTTTCAAGCCATCTTCATGTCTCCTACTGAGGTTGTGAACTCTGAAAGAAAACACTGACTGCCCTGAGCCCTGCATTTTTCCTCCAGACCAAGTGTTGATTTATGAAAGCTCTTTGCCTTTAGAAGACAAACTATTTCTTAGTCACTTTAAACTGCGGTTCTACTGGACATGAGTAGTAACCGAGAGGGGGAAGAAGGTGAGGTAAATGTGATGACTTGACAAACCAGATGAGGAGAGAAAGTTCCAGTGTAAAATTTGAGGTCTGTGACTCCAGAACTTGTTCCTCAACAATTTTCTTCCTACTTTTCCTCCTGCCATGGCAGAAGAGAGAGACTGAGTGAACTAGTTTGGGATTTTTTCTTTTTTTTTTGTTCTTTAAGCAAAAAAATCTCCTTACTAGAGAGCAATTATGTTATACCAAGATACAGCATGAGGAAAAACAAGTCAGTATTCCAGCTAAGCCTTGAACATTTAAAACCATCTGCTGCCTACACTGAGACCAAAAGGTTAAAAAGAAGGTCCCTGTAACTGTGGGCATTGATTAGCTCCCTTCTGGCCAATGTACATCTGTGATCCAGCAAGCACCTGGATGGGAACAGGTGTGCTGTGGCAAGGGAAGGGAACAGAGATCCCTTCTATTTTGGACCCTCTGTCACCTGGAGAACCATGTGTATTCATGGGGATGGCAGAGGCAGCACATGGCAATAAGAGGGAATCTGTTACAAATTACCTCTGAGAGCAATAACTGTCCATACACTCAAATGACTGAAGCTACAGGATTCCCTGTCCAGGGCGGTCTGGAGTGTTGGGTGTTTGCTGTTGGCAAAATGCTTGAGACCCACAACATGGGGGGATTCATAGGTGTTTCTTATTGCAGAGAATTTTTCAAGAGCCAACAAGGTAATGTGCTTTTTAGAAGCACAATAAAAAGTAAATGAGCAGGATGAAATGCTGATGACATTTGCCTGGTGAGCAGTCCTGCTACCTCTGTTGCAGTAGGTGCCGAAACAGGAGTGTGGTTTTTGTAGATTAACCTTTGACTCCAGGCTCTTCTGTTCTCTTAGGATAAGAAGGAGGACCGCCCGACAGTTATCCTGGGCCTGACCCTTAGAGGAATGCACATCTATCAGGTAACAGACTGCCATGAAAGCCTTCTGGCGTAGTGTTTAACTCTGTGCAGCCCTCCTGTTCTTCCCCCCGCCACAACTCCTCTGCCTGTGTGCGCCAGGCTCTGCATATCTCACGTTCCTGATTGTTTGCAAATTCTTTGCACATCACTGACTCCACCCTGTAGCTTTCAATCCCTGTGTCACTCTGAGTTTGATGTGTTGCAGGAGGTGAATCACGTTCGTCAGCTCCTCTATGACTTTCCCTGGTCGCACATTGGGAAGCTAGCATTTCTGGTGAGTATGACAGAACGGAGGCCATCTGGCACGGGGCTATCAACCTGGGACCTGGCAAGGCTGTTGGCCTACCCAAATTGCCATGTCTAGTCCTGTTACTAGTATGCATAAGATTGCAGCTATCTCTGTCAGTTATGTGACTGAAAACATGTTCTTGTTCACTGCTCTGGTATCTCTCCTCTTTATGCAGGGAAAAAAATTTGAGATCCAGCCAGATGGTTTGCCCTCTGCACGGAAATTGGTTTATTACACAGGTTGCCCCTTCAGGTCACGGCACTTGCTGCAGCTCCTCAGCAATAGCCACCGACTCTTTCTGAATATCCAGCCAGTGTTGAAGCAAATCCAAAAACTGGAGGAGGCTGAAGGTATGTGACAGGAGAGCAGATGACTTTTGATAAGGGTAAGAGTATGGCATGTTAGTCTCTCTGCTGTGGCTTCACAGTGGCTGCTCTCTAATTGATGGTATTTCTGCCTTAACAGAAGACAGTGAGAAGAATAGAAGTCTTAGATTTGTTTCAAGTCAATTAGTGGGAAGTGGTTTTGGTCCTGCCTTGCTAGATTGTGATCAGAAAATGTGTGTGTGAGCAGTGAAGGGGGAATTTCTCCCTTTAAGAGGAGGTCTCTGCTCTCTGGGCTGTCAGTTTTTGCACATTTGACACATGCCTCTGAGATAATGTAATCTTGAATAAAAAGCTTTCAGCTGGGATAAGATTTTCCTTTGTTCAAGGAGCAGTACAAGTTGTGAGCCTGTGTCTTTTTTTTTTTTTTAGTGCCCCTTTACTAAACAGTGTTTGCAGTTTAGTCTATAATGTCAACCAGTTAGGAGCTGCAGGTGCCAGAAGCAATCTGAGAGCAGATAAAGGCTCCCAGAACTTATCTTCTCTGTAGGGATGGTGTTTGAACTCTGAGAGTCCCTGGTATCCTTCTAGGGAGACTTCAGTCATTTCATCCCCTTCCTGTTTGTTTCTTTCCATTTTTCTCCTCTCTGGAASCCTGGCTCTCATATAAACTTCTCAGCCCACCTCTCTCCCATGCCTGTTTCTGAATGCATTGCATAGGCCCTCTCTTGGAGGATTTTTCCCCTTTTTTATAGCCTTCCTCTGACTGCTTTTTGCCCCAGTTCTTTCCTGGCTGCTGTTCCCTGCGTTCTCCATTAATGTGTTCTCTATCTTCTGTGGGGTTTGTAAGACTTTTATCAGTAGCTTTAAGCCCATCAGGAAGCAGAAGTCAGTAGAAGTCAGCCAGCAGTAGTCATTCCTCTTGTATGAGGACTTAGCCTTGTTCCATCCAATGAGAAGTCAGGAAGAAACTCCTCTCTGTGGTGTAACTCAGTTATTGTCCATCTCAACTAATACTAAAGAATTTATATCTGTCTCTGAAGTGGTGGTTTCTTGTTGTGTGGAATCTGTGTACAGAACAAGGTGGCCATCTCATCTAACTTGGTCATTTTTCTGTCTCTTCCTTTAGTGGGGTTATACAAATGGCCTTAAGCTGTGTGAGTGCAGTCAGTGGTGCATGATACTCATCTGTACAAAGACTCACTAATCAAATGCCTGTGGGCAGAAGGCTTGAGAATTACCTTCACAAAACTTTCACGCTGTTTCGAAGGCCTCTTTTTGGTGATTCCCTGTAGTCCACTCTGGTTCCAGATAATAAAATGGTGGTGCTTGGGCAAAAATTGCAACTAAAGAGCTGCAGTATTAAAAATACTGTTCCTTATAAATGTTCAGAGTCAAAATGAGATCTACTTTTTTCTTACTTGGTATATATCCTGCCACCTGACTAGCTGCTATTTCTTTTCCCTTTTTCTAGTGGCCTCCATAGGGCTATCCTATGTGAGCACTCATTCCTCCTGGTCCAGTGGATATGTAAACATTCAGGCTTTCTTCTTTAATAGATAGATTCCCATCTTGTTGGAAGACTGAGGCATTGCAAACAGTGAGTCTTCCCTGGACTTGTACTAGAGCAGTTGCCCTGTCTTTGCTGGCATTTTGAACTCTTCTTTCCTTACCAAGCACTATTTCAGGAGAGCTCTGCTAACATTTATTGTCTACAGTGGGTCAGCACCTAAGTACAGGTCTTGCAACATTGTGGTAATACCTGGGGACATGGTTCAGTTGCCCAAACAGAAGTAGTCAAAGTGCCCTGGTGCATTTTCTCTGCCTTCTAGCTCCTGCTTTAGGGTGGGACAGGTTTTTTCCTAGGTTGTCCTGCATTGTCTGCTAGTGTCTCATGGATTTCTTGGCCACCCTTAGCACACCCCTCTTCAGGTAACACATACCAGCCCTGGAAGAAGTGATTAATAAGTGCCAACCAGGCACCCCCTGCACAACAGGGGATCCTGTTCTTGGCTGTCTCTACACATTGGTGACTGTTTTGAGGAACAAAGTACTCTGTTTTAAACACTAAGCGCTTAGGTTATCCAGGTAACGCAGGTCTTTTCCTTTATTCTGTAAGCTAATATTTTCTGTACTATAACTGTCTATACCTGCCTGTTCTAATTCATGAGATACTGGTCTTACTGTATCTATGACTAACTGTAATTCTGTTATAGCCAGCTGGGCATCCAGGTATCTGTTGAGCAAACAGAATTCAAAACTTCCTGTCTTTGTTCAGTAGCTGCAGTAATTGTTTCTTAACTGCCAAGTTTTGCCAGTACCAGAACTTACTGATTATTTTTTGCTGCCATTCCTTCTGTCTTGCTTAGCTTTCCCTGGTTTCTCATGTCTTTCTTTCTCAGAGAAGAAGCGCTACCGGGAGTCCTACATCAGTGACACGCTAGACATGGACCTGGACCCATCTGATAAGAACTCACATGGCAGCGGGAGCAGTGGAGGTAGCCGGAGGGATAACCATCTCTCACGCCAGTCCACAGGAAGTCATGGCAGCTCTCACACATCTGGCATCGAGGCTGACTCAAGGCACCGGGTATCTGTGGAAATGTCAGTGGATGAGCCCTTCAGCATTGATAGGATACATAGGAAAGAAAAATCCTGCAGCTCGACCATCAGCTATGGTAGCTCTGGCATTGACAGTGGCAGCAAAGGGAGGGCTGAAGATGACTCTCAAGACGATGGTAAGGAATTTGGAGATGTGGAGCAACTTTTAAGCATTCTGTTGTCTTCTCCTGCAGGAGAATGGGGAGTAAGAGAATGTGAAGCAGCTTGGAGCAGAAGTGTAATGCTAATCCTTCTCCTGTGGCTCTTTCCTGCTAGAGCTTGAGCTGGCAGTAGATGAGCCTGAGGAGATGCCTGTAGATGAGCCTTTAGAGGGAGACCAGTTAGAGGAGGCCACTGTGGGAGAATCTGTTGATTCCCTTCATCTAGATGCTGCTAGCTGCCAAGGTGAGATGGCTTTCTACTACTACTCAGTGCTTTTCTTTAGGCCGTAGCTATAGGGAAATGCATTTGGCAACCCAGGCATGAGCTAAAAGATCTAAGAAAGCTCTATCTTCACTGCTGTACTGCACCAGAATTTCAAGCCAGCTCCTCTGGAAGTTAAAGGCCTGCACTCTATACTGTGCGGTGCTCCTCTCCTGTTTGCTTCTCAGGGTCTCCCTTCTCCAAATTTACCAAGCTTATTTTATTTATATTCAGTTAACGACAAAAAGACAACCGAGGCAAACCTTTTGTAGTAAAGGAATTTAAATTAAAATCTTATATACCACAAAACAGCCAAAGGGTTCAACGACAGGTTAATGGGCCAGGCACAGGAATTAACAAGTGAAGTTCTGTGGCTCATGTTATAGGGAAGGCTAGACAGTAGGCTCACACAGAAGCTGTCTGGTCTTATGGGATGTGAATGACATGTAGCCCTTCTGGCAGAGCGAGATGAGTGAATATGGGCAAGCTGGTGAAAAGCTGTGGGTTTTGGGTGGGCGGAGTTTAATGTTGATCCTTAAGGGCAAAGAAGTACTTGTGAGCCAAACTCACAGAGCATTGGGAGTGCTTACTGATAGTTATATTATTAGAATAGCACTGCTTGAATGTAGCCTATGAGAATGACTTCCCTTTCTCCAGTAGCCAGTAAAAACTCCAACCTATAGTTCTCTTTGTTTCCTCCCTTTCCTTTGCAGCTATTAATCAGGAATCACTGTCTGTGGTGCAAGTCACACTAATAAAAATGAGAGGTCAGAGTGTGGAATCCCTTCATCAGGTAAGGAGAGATGCTTGGCAGGAGAGTTTGTATGTGGACATTTAACCAACTTCTAGTGTAATGGAGACAGCTGTAAATCAGGTGAACTTGGTTGGTCTGGATTTAACTGATTTAAATAGTGTAACTGAAAACAGCTGTTTCCCAGCTACTGTTATCAGGGATAGGATAACAGTAGCGTTTGAGTCCAGAATAGTATAAAGAGGTTTGGAGTGATCAACATGGAAATCTTGCAAGCCAGCTATTATCTCCCTTAGGCTTCCAGAGAGGAAATGGAGAATAAGCCACTTACACATTTTTAGTGCAACATAGAGCCAAGACCATCCATGCAGTTTGGATGTGGGTTCCAAAGTTGATCATTTTCCTGCTCCTGAAGCTGGAAGGAGCTCACATCGGAGCAAAACCAGACCCTCAAGTTCTAATTACTATCATTTCTGTGATTACACTATGTGTGCTGGACTCTCTGTTGTCAACATCTTCTTTTCATCAAACCCTTGAGAAAAAGGCAACTATGTATGGTAAAATATGTTATATCATAGGTTGTGGAAAAAGCTTATTTAGTTTTTTTAAAGGCCAAACATTATTACTTTTCAAAGTGGAGCTGTACCCACAGGGGTAGAAACATTTAAAAATGTCTCTACTGTTTCTTCTCTCACTGAATCCAAATCAGCCTTATCTGCTCAAAGAATTTTAAAAATCTGTTCATTCTTTTCCCCTTTACTCCCACTTCTTTTCTGATCAAGGACTTCAGTCACTACTTAGGACTTTTTTTTTTCTTCTCTTTTCATGCCTCCTACTGGACCCAGTCAAGAATGGTAAGGAATTTTCACTTAGCACTTAACAGACTATTTTGGTTTGTAATTGTTGGTTTATTTTTCCCCGAAGATGAAGACTGTGCCATACAAACTGTGATGAACTTATTTCTGTATTTCAGTGGAAGGACTGAAGTGTGCAAGGCAGAGAGTGAGCATCTTTTAAAGTGTGATTTTTAAGTTGTAACTAAACTGTACAGGACTGTGTTTCTCACTGTTGGCTGGATCATACTGTGTATGTCTGTTCCTGAGAGCACAGTTAGTCAACATAGGATTTCATCAGAGTATTTTTTTTAATTCCCATCCAGTGTGTAAGAGTAGTGGGACTGGGAGGCAGTTTTCTGTATTGCTCACAGAAGTGTTTTGGTTTAAATGTCATATTCTTGAAATCAGCCTCAAAACTAGCTTTTGAAAGCTAATTGTCAAGAGGCAGAACAAGAAAAACTAGCTGGGAAAGTTGGAAATTTATCAGGTGATTAGTAATTCCTCCATAAAGGCGAAGTTGCTACAGCTTGTGTAGAACAACACCTGCATCTGAGAATTACTGTTGGTTCGTTGCTTCTGTTTTCTTCATTTCTGAATAATGTTATGTAGATGGAACTGTATGTGGCACTTACTGAATTTTGGAGACCTTAACCTGTTCATTTGCATAGTTGCTTTCTGAACTTCTTTCAGCTCATGAGACTTTAATTAACCCATCTAGTGGGTTCAAGCACTTGGGATTTTTTTGTTTTGTTTTGTTTTTTAAATGTATGCTTTGCCCATGAGTGAGGCTGACTGCACAGTTCTGCCAAGAAGTGTCAGTTCATTAGATGTTATTTGTGTGAAGTGTTTAGTCCAGTGTATTGGACACTGAGGACATAGTGTACAAAGATCAGGATCTGGCTCAACATGGCAAGGCAGCTGAGTGCGCTTGTAATTTTTTAATTGTTCACAGCTTCTTCGTTAAGCCAGTGTCTTTCAAAAGGCCAAGAGGATGATGTGAAGGAATGGAAGAACAATTTTGGAAAGCTTAAGCATGCACAGCCATCATCCTTAGGCTGTGTCTGAGCTCATCATTTTTATTCGTGTGTGTCTTACTAAACTGACAGGTCAGACCGCCCAAAGGCAGGAGCTGCACAGACCAGCACAGCCAGAGTTTGGATGATATATGTCTTTACAAGCACCGGCATCCGCCACTAAGTGCCATGCTGTCTTCGGACACGTCTCACAGCTACACATTTGGCTGCACCCTGGAGGATAAGCTGGCTATCTACGGCTGTGTTTATTCCACAGCAGACTGCAAAACCAAGTCTGCCCTTTATGGGAAGCGATCCATGAACTGCCTCTCCTTGGATCTTCTGGGAGAGGACCAGCTCCCAGAGGAATTTGTGGTGTAATGAGATTGGAGCTCCTCCACATCAGGGGACATCTCATCATGGAAACAGAAGTGATTATATATACCTCATTAACACATGTGATGTCAGTCTGGTTCTTGCTGGAGATTTTAAGTATCTTTGTTACTCAGCTCCATAATCAGTAAGTGACATCACTTCTGCAGACCTGACTACAGGGCAAATTAACTGGAGTATAGCACTTAATTTGGCATTTGAAGTGTCGGTTTAGAAGAAAATGGAAGTGGCCTGCACCATTAGCAGTGATATAACTGATGTAAAACCCCCAAATAGTGGACCAAAACTGATACTGAGTTGTTAAAGAAAACATGTCAAAATGGATTTACCAGATAGAAATTAAATAGTCCATGTCAGTTTAGCTTTCTGCCTTTCTCTTATGATCCATTTATGTTAATGCTAGTACACAAATAGATTTGTTGCCTTGAGTCTGTGCTGCTTCAACCCTGCCAACAGCTGTCAGGCCAGGGTATACCCCGAGTATATTGGGAGGTATGTGTATGGAAAAGTCCAGCCTGTTCTCTTTGTAATGAACAAAAGTCGCCCGTTTGCTTTACTGGGCACAAGACCTGCTCTACTGTGAGTTTATTTCTAGGTGTTTTTGTTTTGTTTTAAGCATCCAGCCAAATATAGTGTGGATTTTCTGTTTTCCTTCGTTCTGTCTTTGTTTACCTTTTTTTTTTTTTTTTTTTTTAATGCAAGAAATGGAACTGTCAGCTGTCTACTACTTCCATGATTAGATTGGTAGGTAAATTCTTATATCCTATGAGAGATGGGGGAGAGGAGAAAAGAAGTGACTTGTCTTCTGTCCTCTTAGAAACAGCCAAGATGATAATGCTAATTGACTGGCTCTTAAAGATGGGAGTGTGACTGGAAAATTTGTCCAAGCATGATCACTCCTGACTCTGAATCATACTTTTTAGGTTGTTCTTTATTTTTAATAAATCTGTTCCTTAGAAATTTTTATCCTTTGCTTAGGAGGCAAGTATGGGCTGGAGAAAGTCGCTTTGGAAAGGCAAATCAGGTAGTTATTAGTGACTTTGTCCAATTTAGTCCATAGGGTGTGCAAGTGTGAGTGAATGATGCTGTAGGGCCCATGATGGTGGAAGTATAGTGGGGTTGTGTGTCAAGCCAGGAGAACATGTATGATGATTTTGAGTCCTACAGAGCTGGCTATGCTGGCTCTCACTGATACAATAGCTATGATTATGCTGTTTGATTAAAGCATTTGTTTGGTGTGAAAAACATCTTGTCACCTTCTAGCAGCCAAATAAAGGAATATTTATTTGATTTTCTTCCCTACCTCCCCTTCCTCCTCTCCCTCCTTCCCCCCGAGTTGATTCCCAACATTTTTTTCCATTATTCCAAGCAAAGCCAAAAATGCCACCACAAAATACTGAAGATATTTTTCCTGTATCCAAAATAAACTCTGCTAAATGGATCTAAATGTTTAAAGAGCATCTGTCTGCTCATGAACAGGCTAGTCTAGCCTCCTGCTACCTGGGGCCTGTTTGGCTGTATTCTATGGAGAGGGGCATATCCAAGACCCAGGAGGCTGGTGGCTGTACTGCATGGAACAACCTTGTTCTTCCACAGAATGAAACCAGCTGCAGCACTGGATAGATGAGTCTTACTCTGGTGCCCATATTTTAATGAAAAAGCAGGGTGTTCTGGTGTAACCTCTCTGCTTAACTGTTGCTCTCCCACACATGCTGATGTATAATTATTTGTGGTTCTGTCAACAGTCACTTACTGGAAAAAAGTTTGAAGTGGGAATAGCTGTTTGGAAAGCTGTTATAAAACATGTGATACATATGCTCATAGCCATTCACACTTGTTTTCTCAAAGGCAATCACATTCATACCTGCTTCAGCCTGACCAGCTTACCTGAAATGTTTATTACCATTAATCAGCTTGGTGTTTTCTTTCTAGTGTTACCAAGCATTAAATGGAATTGGTGAAAATGAGTGTGTGTTGAAGCTCTGGGTATTTCTATTTTTGCTAAGATGACATGAAAACCATATTTCTACATACACTTGAACTCTTGTTGCCACTATTCCAAAATGCTGTAATGTTAGTGTTGCTGGTTTACAAAATGTACCAATGCCTAAAAACAATGTAATTGGTTCTTGTATGTGCATTTATTGCTTCTGATGCCTGTATGTACTTGGAGGGGGGGAGGGAGGGTGTGTTTATTCATGGCTTATGGGGAAGGAAAACTCTCCAAGTTTGACTTCTTCTTTCAATTGTCTACACAGCTCCTTCCAGTACTATAAGTTACATATGTATATGAAGGGGAGACTGGACACTTTTTTTGTGTGTAGACTGAAAATGAATTAATGAATATCTTACAAGCACTGTGAATATCTGTTATGCAAGTTTTTGTATTCATATGAAAAAAACCTGTTCCCGGTAGTAACAGATTTTGTTGTCTTCAAACTTAGAAGGTCTCTTTTATTATTTTGGTTTTTATTAGTTTGGTAGAGGGTAATGTAAGCATTTATCAGCTGATGTTAGAAACTAGCTGCCAGTATTTGTACATATTTGTAATATACTCGTATAATCACTCTATTTTAATGGTAAACATTTCTCCTTTCTATGAAAGGAATTTCTTGTTTAAAATAAAATACAAATAATTATATGTACACCTGCAATAAAGTATGGATAGAAAAAGGTAATTGTGTGAATTTTTTTCAAGAGGTACATGTCAATGACATCTTCCGTTAGAGATAAATAGGTTGTGGAAATGAATTTGCTGCTAGATTGTAGCACGTGTGAGCTCAGATTGGAAGTCAAACCATAAGCACCATAGGCAGTGGAACAACTCCTTTTTCTCCTTGCCAGTCTCAGCAGTAAGCTGCCACACCAGTCTCTGTCATGCGTTAAGGACCCAGTCCAGCTGGTTGGAGTCAGCAGGACCACTAATGGGAGCTGAATCTAAATAAAGAGACAAGTTAGGCTGCTGTGGGAAAGAGAGACACACTCATGGTTAGTCAAGAAGACAGCATTTGGGCAATCCTGCATGGTGTAGAGAGATTCTGGCAGCATCCTGCTTGGGGCTGCATCTGAGGCTTGGCACACCAGCATGTGATTCAAAATGCTGCTGAAGAGCTGTCACCCACAAGTAATCTAACATGCTGACCTAGTATCTGGCATGCATGAAAAAATTTGCTTTTCTCAGGATATAAACATTTTCTTTCTTTTTTTTTTGCAAGTTACATAACTTGTATTTTATCTGAGGACAAATCTCTGAAAGAGTGCCATAGTAAACTACCTGCCTCTCCTCAGAGTAGCTTGTTGACTGGGATTCCCTCATAAGTTCATTTTCTTTTTTTTTTCTTCTGTGTTATGGACTACTAAAGTTAGTATTCAAAGGAAGGACAGATTTTTTTTTTAAATGTATTTAAATGTTGTACTGTTGCCCTTAATCTTGTGACCACCATAATTCACATTTTTGTCTAGTACCTGCTGTGTTTCTAGTATGTCAAGTCACAAAGACTTTAGTGACTCTCATACAATTCTGGGTCAGGGATGTGGGGAGGAAGAGGTTTGGTTCCAAATGCAGTTTTCTATGGAGATAAAATCATGATAGTGCCTTCTTGCCTGCTAGGATGAGTTTGTCTCTGAAGATGGGACTTCTCATGGTGCCAGAGAATCCCATGTGCATTCAATAAATGTGAGGCAGCCTGGGATGGGGGAGATCTTGTTACTGCACCTCATCCATAGTGAGGCATGTCAAACATGGGAGCTTGCATGGAGGTAACGTTTGAAGGTGTTTAAGCAGCATCTGTTTTGCTAAAGCTGACTGAGGGGGCATTTAAAAATGCCTTAAGAATTTTAGGTCAAATGAAAGCAGTTTCTCCATGGAGTTCTTGGCAGTAAGGTCTATGAAACTAAAGGCAGCCAGTTGTTTTAAGGGCCTGAACACATTCAAGCAAGAACTGGCTGCAAGGCCCCATGGGGGTGAGTGCGATCTCTGCCCTTGCTGCTTGCCTGCCCGCGGTGGCACTTCCCCTGCCCGGGCAAGGTGTCTCCTGGTCAGAGCCTCTTCTAACCTATCTGGGTTTCTTCTCCCTGCTGTCCCTGCCAGTGTATCCGGAGACCCCTACTGCTACTGCCCCCATTTTTGTACCGTGTCTGAAGCCTGCTCCTTCCCCGAAAGTCTTCCCAGGGCCCTTGTGCTCCTCCCACAAGCGGCCTGAGGACCAGACGGTGCCTTCATGGCCCTCCTGGAGGCCCACCCGTGGCGAGGAGGAGATGGGAAACAAAGATGTGCCATCAGCCTTTGCACGGACCTTGGCTGCAGCTGGGGAAGTCGAGGCACGGAAACACGCTCCTTTTGTTGTGCCAGGAGAGGGCTTGGGGAGAGCAGTCAATGTTTCCCACTTGGTGCCTCGCTGCAGGCATGCGCGCTGGGCCACGCAGCTCCCCAACCTCCTTTTCTTGCTTTACTCTCCCCATTATGCAGATTTGCTTCAGCATATTAAAAATGGGCGTTCTTAACCATTTACAGCGTGGCGGTACCTGTTCCTTCCCTTTCTGCAGGGCGCCAAAGGGCAGACTCGCAATGTGCCCTACAAAATGGCAAAGCCGTGGGGGGAGGCTGGGGGGCACCACCAGCGAGTCCTTCCCTGACGGACCCCAGGGGCAGCTGGGGACCCACGGCAGCACCGCAGGCTGCAGGGGAGGAGGGCAAGGGCTCAGCCTGACCAGAAATTGCTATTTTTTTTGGACAAAATAACAATTTAGGTGTTGAGAAAGTTTTAGTAAACCCTTCA
>NW_020450938.1:1707594-1822190 GCF_003343035.1 Apteryx rowi
GTTCAATTTTTATAATTGCCTGTTTTTTTCTCCCCCAACTAACGTGGAGACCCTCCCCTCCGCCCGCGGCGGGCTCCCGCTGCACGGGCAGGTCGGGACAAACCGTTGTCCCCCCCCCCCCAGCAGGGCCCGTGCTTGGGGTCAGTTTGGGGGTGCCGGGGGGGGCGCGATTTTGGCAGGGATTTGCTTATTTATTTATTTTTTTCTGTTTTCAGAAAAAAAGCAGTTACTAATTAGTTATGTCATCTGGCAGCAGAGGAACAGCTTGGACATCTTTTGTAAATGTGAATACGTTTTTTTTTTGGCCAAACGCTACCAGGTTTGTACAAGATCTGTTTTTTTTCATAAAAGCTATTTTTTCATACTTCTGTAAGCTTTGCCCTGGGTACCACACGAGTGGCCTTTCCATAGTTTTTCTGGGTTGATCAAGGGGCTTTTTATAAAATAGTACTTTTTTCTTTCTCTTTCTGCATGTAGTTGTGAACAATCAAAACAGTCTATACCATAATTTGGCACCCGCTAGCCCCATGTCTTTCTTCTGTAGCATCTGGCACTGTGTAATGTCCCACTAAGGGAGGCTGCAGGGGGGCTGGATACATCCTCAGAGCTCAAACTCCCCTAGATCCCACTGCCCCAGAGTAGGTGGCAACCTGGACAAGCCTCGGAGGGAAAGTGCCTGGAAAGCCCATGTGAACTCACTCCTCCAGGAAGCTGGCAGCTGAATTGCTCGGCACTAGTTCTGCATACTGCCTGCTGTCATTACGTGTTCATTAAATTCCTTTGCAAAAGGCATAAGCAAATAAGCCCCAGACTGTTCTCTTACTGTGCAAATGGTCTCAGGTCACTTTGGCAGCATCTCTCAGGCCCAAGGGCAGCACATCCGATTCCTGAACAGAAGGCTGTATGCCTAAATTACACTGGGGGTCAAAGCTGTTTCTTCTTAACGTATGGTAATCTTTGGCACTGGATGCTCTAGATGTGAAATGTTGATATTAATTCAAAAAACCCAATACACAGATGTATGGAAGACAAACCCTTTCAATGCAATACAGTCCCTGGGATGGGAAGTCCCAGAGCCACAAACTATTGGAAGTTGAGAGGTTATAGTAGAGGCAGTAATGCTATGTGCCTGCTCTGTTTCTGTATTTTCCTATAGGCATCTTGCACTAGTTACTGCTGGTGAGAGGACACAGGTGTAGATGAGCCCTGGATATGACTCAGTAAAGCTGTTTTTCTTTTATTGCCAAGCTGCTTCCTCTCCTAGCAAGTATCTTTTCCTCAGACCATTTGCAGACATCAGAGGAGTGTCATCTCATAACCCTAACCACCTCATCCCTAACCACACAGGGAAAATCAAATTACAGGGATAGGAACATACATTCAACCCTCATGATACCTACAGCTTATTCATTTGTTTTTGAGCTCCATCCTTCAAAAAAAAAGTCTGTGTGAGGCAGGATTTTTCTCTTCTAATCCCATATAACAGCCTTCTAGCTAGTTCCCATTTTGCCCAAAGCTGAGGTTCCCAGTTCCTTTTATTGAAAAGAAAGATCTTTACATTTACAGCTTTTCCTGGATCCCTTCTCATTATTACCAGCTGCACTGCAGCAGAGACTTGTTCTATCAAAAGCAATTTCAAGTTATTTTCCCTATGACCTCTTCTGAAGCCTGATATGGCCCTGAAGTCCTGTCAGTCTTCAGCCTTTCTGTCATCTTAGGAGTGCTTCTAACTGACTCCATCCTCAGCTGAGAAATGTGCTTCATTTTCTGGCATCTGTTACCAGTCCTCTTTGGCAAACACAGAAATGAAAGATTGCACTACATTTTTAATAATATCTCCACACCGTTACAATAACTTCCCTGTTGCCACTTCTCAGAGACCAGCTCTGCTTCGTGTCTAGTTTCAGTGGTGGATGGCCTCTCTTTTGCTGCTGGGCCCTTTTGCAGTTGCTGTGGACCTTCAATCTCATCGTAGCTGGGGCTGCCAATGCTGCATTTGGGCCTATGGCTCAGCGAGATGCGACACCCAGCGCAGCGTACAGGATGCCTCTTGCCCAGGAGCATCCTCGGCATGGTGGACACTGAGTGACGGCCCCAGACTGCTGCGATCGGCCCAGGCTTTGCTGTGAGAAGAGACGTGGAAGGGGCAAACCTGGTGCACGTAAGGTGTCTTCCTGTCAGCAGCAATGGGCAGGAGGAGGTGACAGGAGATTACGCAGAAATGAATAGTCTAGGAAGGACTATGTTTCCCCACGTATGATTTCACCTCTCACACCCAAATAACATTTTATAAAGTAACAGTAAACCTACCTCAAAGTAGTTCCCATCTCATTTGCAGGCATGTATTGTGTCCTAGCAGCTCATATTTTGGGGGACTAGAGGCCGGCATGCTCCAGCATGTGCTGCACAGGAAGCAATGCTGCTGTTTTGGATCAAAAACATGAAACCTAACACTGTGAGAACACCAGGAAGCTTTAGTGGACTTTTCCCATGGCCGTGCAGCATTTTCACACTGATGTTCAGCTGGATACCAACTGCATCGGTCCTTTTGGACCCTGAACTTGGCTCTGGAAGGAGGAAATGGTTGTAGTTTGCACAATAAGATCCAGATAGCAACCCTTGCATTGAAAGTCTGCTGTCCTACCACAGAGATGTAATGAGCAGAAATCATATATATTCTTTCTAGTAGACTGCAGGGGCAGCTGAATATAGGCTTTTGAAGAGCATAGCTGCGGTATTTTAAAATTCTGTTTTATTTTTATTTCTGGAAATATCTGCCTTACATTTTTATTTTAAATCTCATAAAAGTACATTTCTACCAATCTTTATTTTTCTTTCTCCCAATCACTGCTGTTCTTAATATACAATGAGATAATTGGACATGGCAAGTGTTAGAAATCTTAGGTCTCAACTCACCACATGGAAAATACCACTGAATATTTTAGAGACAGCAGAGAATTTTATGTAGGAAAAATTAGTTTGCATTAGCCGCAGAAAATACTCAGCCTCTTTGCTATGGCTAGTTAACAAATAGCCTGAATTTTTTTGAGGATCATGGCAGCACTAAACCACAGCCATGTTCCTCACCCTTTAGAAAACAAAGTTTTGAGTGTGGCTTGTACTCTAATCAATAAGTTTCAAAATAGAAGCATTGTATTAAGCCATTCCTGCTCTTGCACTGGCTACAGACCTCAGTGTTACCCTCTCCTCCAGATCATCTTAGACCCAAGCACTGTATGTGCATTAAAAACTTTAATACTCCAGAGAGTGAGCACACACTTTCTCAGTGAGGCAGAGAGCTGCCGTTCTGAAGCTTAGGCCTGGGTTGCTCCCTCTGTGGCTTCCCTCCTCCCTCCCTGCATTTTCTGAATTTCCTTTATTTTAACTGCTGGAGATGTTTGTGTGGTGAGGAAGCACTGGTTTCAGCTCTGGCTATTAGAATGGAGATATGTGATCAAAAACATGCATTGTAGGAAGCTGGGTATTTTTCTGTCCTTGATGTGTAGCTTGGCATCCAGGGATGAGAGTGAGGGGACATTTTGCCTTCTTCTGAAGCATCAGCCCTTATCCACCACTAGAAACAAGTTATGTGGTGCAGTTTGTTGTTATTCCTGGTGTTTGAAATCTCTCGTCTGGCTTGTGGGTTGTGCTCCTATACTCAGGGTTATATTGTTTGCTGTAGGTATGATGGGGAGGAGTTTTACCCTGGATCTGCTGGGAGGAAGTACTGGGAGCCTGATGGACTTTCGTCGAAGGTGTCTGCTGAGGTCAAACCTGAATCCTCTGCATTTCCAGGACCGGGGCCATCAGCAATGCCTCCAACTTCTCCCATGGCACATGTAGCTCTGAGCATTGCTGGGATCATGGAAGGTTTTCTGCCCACTTGATTGTGGTCTTTTTGGTCAGACATGAACAGAGGGCTCCCATGACCCCTCTGTTCAAGTGCTAATGGGTTATGAGATGCATGTTTGGCAGCTACAGCATCAGCCCCAACTAACCAAACAAATGGATGGTCAAAAAGGACATGCCAGTCACTGGAGCAGATGCATAAAGTCAGATGAAGTGCCTGGGTCTGTGTGGACAATATTTGCTATTGCTGACTTTAACCACATTTATCTCAGGTGTTGCAGTGTACTCTGTTTTATTTTAAAACCCCAGCTCTTTGAGTCATGTTCTTGCATAAGACTTTCTGCTTTCAATAAAAAAAATAAAAAAACCTTACCAGCCTACCTGCCTGAAAGGAAAAGGTTGGGAATGTGACTGTTCAAAGGGCCTGTGCCGGGAGGGCAATAAAAAGAACCCCAAATACATATGTATTTTTGAATGTCTAGAACTGAACTCATACTTAGGAAATGTTTTGAAGTTGGATGTGTAGACACTGGACCTTTCTCTGGGAGCTACCACATCTCTGGCTAATCCCAGCTCAAGCTCAGCTACAAGCACTTAGATTCAGCTAGCCAAGTCCTGTATCAGGAAATGAGGCTGGCTGTCCATGCCCTGCTTAACAGCAGGATTTGCTGTGGAAGCAGCTGGGTATAATTTTGCTTAACATTTGCACTAACAAATAACCCAGAGGGCACAAAACATTTCTTTGCAATTTGCTTCAAAGCAAACCACTTCCAGAGGCAAAACAGAATTACTGCTGAAAAATACAAGGCGAGGGCTAACGTGAAGGGAGAGCTCTGCAGTTTTTATGCTGTTTTCTATACTTGCAGCCTAATAGAGCAGGGTAGGAGCTCTTGAAGCCTGACTTTCCCAAGGACATTGACAGAGCACCCACTGAGCTTTCAGACAACACAGTACCTTTAAGGTTAACAAGCCTTAAAGACCCCCACAGCTGCTTCCACTGCTCTGGCCCTGCTTATCAACATAGTCCTGCAGCCTCTGAGTTGCCTCTCTAATTCCAAGCAGGTGCCCACAAAGCTTCCAGGACGATTCCTCATCATGTAGGGATGCACAGAAAAAGCACAGAGCCCTGGGAGGCACGGTCCCTGCAGGGACAGCTGCTCCAGTGATAACATCCCAGGCCTGAAGGAGCAAAGTCAAACAGTGCCAAGAGGAGTGTAAGGTGGTTTCTAGTGTCCCTTTCTTAAGCCATTCTCCTGTGCCCAAGGTCAGGGGCCAGAAGGGGTTTGCAGCAGCTTGGAGACTCAGCTGGTTACCTTGCCACAGTGGGCAGCAGGTCTGACTGGAGGCTGTTGCAGAGGAAGGCACTCAAAGCACAGGAAATCAGCTGTCTTCTGAAAAGAAGAGTCAAGGAAAGGAAAAGGTCTGTGAAAGACTTCTGGGAGAGGAGTTACCTGTAGGCTCTGGTGTTGTGCTTCAGTGGATTAGCTGCCCAGGAGAGAAATAAGGAGAGCTTTGCCAGTGCCATGCAATGGGGTGGGGCTTGCTTGCTTCTCGGTTTTGCCTAAATGTTGTTCACTGTAAAAGTTATAAGCAGTTATTGGAATGAAGTCTGGAAACCGGTTCTTCCTCTCTCCCTGTCTGAGTGTCACAGTGATAAAGCAACTGAGTCTTTCCCAGGATGTGTTGGTTTAATGAGTAACTTGCAAGGATTGCAGGCATTGATGGCATGGGTGAGGGTGGCAATCACTAGGCAGGACCTTGACAAGATTCTCCTGTGTTACTGGAAAGAGCTTTGGTGTTGAGCCACAACTTATTTTACCTCTTACTGTTCTTATTTCATCACTTGTCTGTGGCTCTTGTCTGGCTGTGATTCTTGCCTGGAGTTCAGGGCTCTTCTAGGAGAGTGGCTGTGTGGTCCCAGCCTCGCAGGCTGTGGAGGGCTTAGGCTTTGTGCATCCTGACAAGTATGTTAATTGTCCAAAAGTGTCCTCTCCTACAATATGTGTGCTCTGGCCATGGCTGCTGAATTTGACCTCCCCGGGAGCAGATCCATCTGGCTTGTAAAGCCCAAATGCCTGGTAGTGAGAGCAGCATCAGGATCATGGCAGCTCAGGATGTGGGCGGGAGGAGATCTGCAGGGACCGACCTGGTGGCAACATCACTAGTGCTGGTGGGTAGGGGGCACCTTTGCTATGCAGGGGACTCTCTGACTTGCTCTATTAAAAACAGGTGCTTAAACTGAGAGTCTGGGCAGGCTTTGGCAAAACCCTCAGGCCTGAGAATCAGACCTCAGCTGCATGGTTCGAAGCACTGATTTATTCTGAGCTCCCAGGGCTGGATCAGAGCTGTGCTAAGGACTTGAATGAGTTAATGTTATGCTAGTCAGCTTCATGCATTTCCAAAGTCTTGTGTCTGCCAGAATTTTACTGGCGCTCCCATAGGACTCTCTGCTCTTTTCTGTTTGTTCCCTTTACGCTCATTATGGGAAATATGGTGTCTAAATGTCACTGGCTTTCTTGGGGGCTGGGTACTTTTGCTTTTTCATGCCGTTGTGAGGCCTGTCCCTGCCTTCAGGCATGCTGTTGCCATAGCGTCATGCAGTGGTGGCATCATATCTAAACCAGACTGCAGCTTGCTGCAGGCATCACACGTGTTGTTCGTGCCAGGTTCTGCCCACAGCAACCCAAACTGGGCTTGGCTGGAAGTGCTGGACCCTCTCTGACTCTAACAAAGCAGCTTTTATGTGCAGGCCCTCGTGCTGGACTGTGATTATTGACTGTCAGTGATGTATGTAATTTTAATTGCATAATGGAAACATCTGTGTATCCCTAGATAACAGGTGTCTGCTGACTTTCTGTGTAAACATCTTGTCCTGCTCAGGAATCCAGCATTTTGAGTGTCACTGTGTCTTGTGACAGTATCCTGAGTGCTTGGTTGGGTCCCCTGTAAGGTGTTCTGGCTGAAGGCAGCTCAGCCTCACCTTACGCAGCGCAAGGCTTGCCAGGACTTATGGAGCTGAGATAGAAGGGATGAACACAAACCAGCAACGTAGTCCCACAGAAAAATTATAGGCTCTTTGCTTGCGTACCACTTACAAAAGATGGCTGTTGTGCATTGCTCGCAGCCGTAGAGTGTCCACATCAGTATATCCATCACAAGCCCATGAGAACAAGGCAGAGTGACAAATGGAAGAATGTGCTGGTGAATGTGCAGGCAGAGCTAGCTACATTTGGGCATCATAGTGTCATCCTGCCCCTTGCTGTTGCAAATGTTATCCAGAACTATGCAGGTAAACTAGATGCTGGTAAGGAGGCAGAAGTCAGGCTCAGATATGACTATGGATGTCTTCTCTGCCTTCAGATTGCCACTTGCATGTTTCCTGTGTCACAGCTGCCAGGATGGTAACTGGAATGAGCAGTTTCAGTGAGTCTTCACAAGCCAAGGCAGCAGGAGGGATAACCAGTACAAAGGGTATGTCACTGCAGTGACTGATCTAAGGGGCTTGCTAGCAAGTGGTATTCTTCTGCTCTCATGGCATTAGATAGCAGGAATAGCAAAAGATACCGCTGTTAATTCCAGCCAGTAAACATCTACAGTGAATCTACAACACCTTTTCACAAAAAGGCGTAAAAGCCTTTCTTCTGGATGGAGATTGGAGAGGGCAGCAGATAGGGCACACGTCTCCATCCACAGCACAGTGTCAGTGGGGACTGTCCAGAGCTGTGATGCCCTTATGGCCTCCAGGCATTTGCTGGAAGTAGCCTGAGCCATGAGAACTGCAGGGCTGCCTCTCGTGCTGCCTGGTGCCTCTTCAACACCCAAGCCAACAGGTGATGGAGGCAGACTGACAGTGCCCAAAAGGCTGGGGCAACCTTCTCCTCATTTGACGCAGAGCCATAAACTTCTTCCTGTTATTTCTCTCTGAATCAGTGTGTTTAACATAGAGCACTAACCGCAGTGCCTATGGAAACAGGGCCCAGTTCCCCCAGGTGAAAGCCCTGCTAGACACTCCCTTCCTTGCCTTCTCAGGCCCAGCATTGTTTGGAGGGTTTTGGCCTTTGCACAGGAGGATATTGAGGTTGCTGACTGGACAAACTTAATGAGGATCCTAACCGGGACATGCACAGCGTTGCCTTTCCCTCTCTGTCCTGCTGTGTCTTCATCTCATCCAACCTTGGCCCAGCTGCCCTGGCCCTTCTCACAGGCTGCCCACCTTGGCATGGGAGATGGGGGCCTACTCGTGGCTGTCTGGCCCTGAGTCTAGTCCCACTCAGAAAGGCAGGTCTTGCGGCACTCCTTTGCTGTTTGTATTCCCTCCTGGCATGAGCCCAGTACCATCTCCATAAGGTGTCCCATTTAGATATTGCAATATTGAACTCCTGTTATCTTTGTCTTGCCTCTGTTGGGAAGTGCTTACCACAAGTCGGACACTGTAAAATAACTTTTCAGATCCGGCTGACTAAGCTCAGTCATGTTGTCTGGGAGCATTAAGAACAGGCTTGCTGTTCTATGTGGATTCAGCCTCAGCAGCAGACCCAACCAGAGCAATGTGGGCTGCTTCTCCAGCTCCTTTTTAAATAGCGCGTGGATGATTGTGTGCAGGCTGCCTGCACTGAATGATCTCACTCCAGAGAGGGCTTGGAAAATGGGTCAGTGGGAAAAATAATGCAGACGCCTGGATCTCAAACACAGATGAAACTCATCAGAGCACATGTAATGTACGCTGCAAGTTGGGAATGTTGGCATTCCATGTCCAAAATACTTAGGGCTGGAAGTATCCCAGGCCTGTGGATAAAACTATAAAGAAGGACTGCTTGCTAACGTGTTAGCTGCCCTGCAAAACGCTTGCATTTCTGAAGCTGATTGATTGTGAGTTTAACCTGGAGTTATTCCAAATGCCAGCTCAGAGCATGTAGTGGGCAGAGTATGTGCGTACATGTGCTTAGAAAGAGGTGGTGGAGATTCATGTTGCAAAGAAACCAAACATCTGAGGTGAGGGAAAAATTATCATGTTTTAACTTCTTGTTCTTTTGGATCTTCCGAGCTTCTGGAGTGGCTTCCAAAGCTTTTTATAGTAGCAGGGGTTTTTTTTGTTGTTTTATTTTAATTTTTCTTCAGAAGGAGGAAGAAACGGGTTAGTAAAGTCCAGAGAAAAATGAGCAAGGAAATAACACCCCTTATGGTGTTTGCCATTAAGTGAACTGGTAGGCAGTGACTCATTGCAGCCAGGACAGTAATTTCATGTAACAGAAAAGCTTCAGAGGGGACGCATGTTGGAGGAGATATTTGCCAGAATTAAGTTGAAAAAGTTAGGAGGACAAGGGGAACTGTTTAATCATGGTTCCCCAGGGAAATGAGAAGAGGTGTAATTTTAAGTCTATGGTCTGTGGATAAGATATGCCAATCTCAGACTCCTGAAGTCTGATAACTAAGGATGGCCTCGATGTGTTTTCCCCCCCCCCCCATTGTTTCTTTCAAAGCTGATGCTAAATACTTGATAGCGGGAACACTRGAATTCTATTCTTTTATTGCTCAATTTAGGCCCTGGTATTTGAACTGTTAGTACAGACATTTGAATGTGTTTGGTCACTGGACTATTTAAGCATTTCAGGAAGTTTTCTGAAGCTAATTTCCAAGTCATTAAAGACATGTCATATATTCAAGAAACCTAAGGTGAATTTGGATCATCACACCACATCATTATTCAAGTACTGAGTTTTGTACTGTTCTTCCAAATGCTTTGTCTTGATCTATCTCAAACTCATGAGTATGGGGAAGAGGGATCAACCCCTCTTTTTACCCAAGATTTTTCTTACATAAAAACACAGTTGGAGGGGAGTTCTCTTGTGAAGTAAAGAGGTGGTTAAAATAAACTGTCATATTTGCTCTCACAGTCCAGGGAGAGATTTGCAGTAGAGCATGGAGAGGCATTACTGGTGGGCTTTAGAGCTCTCTACAGAGCCCACATGGTTCCTCCAGTGTGCTACCACCCTGGGTGAAGCCCTAGGTTATGCCTGAAATGATGAGTGGTGCTCAGATACCTTTACAGCCTTGGGCCTCGGTGCCTGGCAAAAGCCTACTGCAAGGCACAAGTTGAAACCTTTCAAATGTGCAAGTGCCCCATTCATTAGCTATATTCCCTCTCCCTGCCCCCTGGCATGCTGTAAAATATTTGTTTCTAAGTGTCACCAAAAAATAGTTTGATGCAGCTTTAGGACAGTTATTGTTTGGATATATTGCCAACATAAGTCAAGTCCACTGGCACCTTGCCACTTACTAAAAATGAATTCAAATGAACAAAACTGAACGCAGCTGTCCACTAACCCAGCCTAGCAGGGCAGATACTTGCATGAATTCAAGAAGGCCATCTTTTTTTTTTTTTTTTTTTTTTCTCACTCATATAAACTAAATGAGAAAGGGCAGATATAAGGCAAAACAGAACCTGTTTTTTGTTTATTTGTTTTAAAAAAAGATGTAACAGAGGAGAAGAAATCTGTATGCAGCATTTTCCCCTTGCTCATGCCCTTCAATTAGATCACCCTGTGCCCCTCTTTGTATGGTATGTATGTATATGTGGCTTGCATTTTTGTCTAGCTGAGGCTATTTTTAATGTCACTGCGCAAAAGCCGAGCTGGTGCTGTGAAAGGCCACGATATCTTCAGAAGTCCTGCACTCTGGGCCTGTCCGCTCCTCTGTGAGCGGACACTGCTGCTTCTTCCTTTGGTTGAAAAGGGGTTGCAAACTCATCAGCTTGCAACTACTTGTCCACAGCGGGAGTTGAAAGCCTTTCCCACTAACCACCTCATTTTGCCTGTTTGTCGCATTCTATAGAGGTTTGGAAAAGTGCTTCATAAAATGGAATCAGCAATGAATATTTAAAAGCAAATTAAACATTTTTGTGAACTTTCCAATGCTAATTATGGTTTTCCTAGCCTGACTGACTAAAATCAAGAGGAGCCTTTCTTTGTGGTATGGCTGCTGCCAAGGCATGAATCTACATGTGGAAATTAAATATATAATTTTCAAACTTCAGCATAGGTCAAGGTTTGGCTTAAGACTTGGCCAAAGGCACCAGCTGGTTTAATTACTGCTTTTTTTAACCCCGTGCTGAGTTGCAGCAGAGTTAACCAATTGTGCTCTTTGCACTTGCACATCAAACTGCTTCCTTGGGCTCTGCTGACAACTGTACTCCTAGATCTTGAGGAAGCTTAATGGCTTGTCTACAGAGGGGAGCTGGAGTGCTATATGCTAACGTGAATTTAAAGTGTGCCAGCCACGTGCTGTGTGGGAGGTAGCTCTCGGAGCATAGTAAGCTGCCCTGCACAAAGGGTAAATAAATAAATAGTGTCCTCACATGGAGTTAATGTAGAGCAGCTACTGTGCTATACACTCTGCTCTAGTTTACTGCCTGCTGGCTTCCCTTGCATGGAAGGCTGGGCTTGGCAAGTGATAAATTCCATCTGTAACAATAAATCCACTGAGAAATGTAGGCACCAGACTGTAGCTTTGGGCCAAATTTTGGACTTGTACCTTGAAAGCTTTTGTCTGATTCTAGATAGGTCTAGGTTTTTTCTGTTAACTTTGTGTATGTTTTTTTTTCTTTTACCCTAGACAAGCACTTGCTGCTGTTTGTTAGGACTTGGGGATTGGTCCAGCTCAACCATAGCCCCACTTCTGCTGTGCCATCACCAGATCTACAGGATGTCCTCACAGATAGAGCACTCACTAGTTAGAGGTGAGACATGAGTTTGAATACTCTGTTTCTGAGCTGGATCCAGAATTTATGCTTCTTGGGATGGTGCTTGGTCTGTGGGTTAGAGGATGGCGTGAATAGGGCACAGCGATGAGGAGTGCTCTCAGTCTCTTGGTTGAAGCTGCTTCCCTTTATGTAAGACAGGAGCATGTTGGCATGAGTACTGGACTCCAGGCCTCCCAGGCAGCTGCCTGTACTGGTATTTGGGTTTCAGCCTTAAAATTGGAAGATAATGTGGACTGATCTGTCAGGATAGGTTTTGGTCAGCAAAGGGAATCTTAAATCAGCTGCTCTAAGGAACTCCATGAATATCTTTCACCCCTGCTTTTCTAACATAGCTGTCATTTCAAAGAATATAAAACCTGAAAGCTAAAAAATTATAGCAGATGATAATTAAAGGACATCATTGTACATGCACTTTCCCCTGCTCCTCAGGACATTAGTTACATCTGTCTGAAGACCACTGCATCTCTATAAACAGATCTGAGTGAGTCTTTGTGCAGAAGATGATCCAACTTTTACATGCCAGAGTAAAGCCATTTCACCCTTTCAGGCTACAGCTTTCACCTTTCTGTCTTTCAGTATATCAAATCTGATACAGGGACTGAGAAATCAAGTCTTTATAACCCAGGAAATTCCAAAACTGAAAGTTCTTAGAGCAAAATGTTAACTTTGCTGCCCTGCATATCCTGTACACTTCATCATGTAGGTCAAACAGAGAGTAATACGCTACAGTGACAAGGAAAACAGGAACAGGGAACGCTACATCTGCACAATTTGGCAGAGTTAATGTTAATGTAGAAACTTAAACTTTTGGTATTTGCTGATATTCAAGGGTTTTATTTCTCAACCTTAACAATACATTATTGCTGTTTTCTCCCTACCACATGGATTGTAAATAAATGCCAAGTTTTGAAGAGTAGTTTCAGGAAAGAAAGCACAGTTCATGACAAGTTACATGTGTATGTACCACTTCAGAAAGTGCCAAATCCTCAGAAATATTTGAGGAACTTAAAGACACTGGTGGAATCAGCTAGCCCTCTCTTGTCACTTAACCCCTTTTAGAGCTCTAATCCTGGGTGATTTAGTAGCCTGTCATGAGACTATGGCAAGCTTGAAGCTGTCTACTCCTGCGTTTCAGTTAATAGGCTAACATTCCTCCATCTAACACTTGGTATGTGAGATTGCCTTAGTGACCATTCAGCTTCAGTGTCCAGATTTTTCTGCCCTTCTGTTACAGCTGGTATCAGGTAAAGTTAAAGCATTTTTACCTTTGCAACATTATATAGAAAAACAAGTATTATCACAACTTTCTAGTTGCCATGCTAATGTTCTGAACACCAGAGCAACACAGCAGCTGTTATATATTCAAGGGTGAAATTCCAATAGTAGTATGCTATATAATCTCTGGATAAATATTTATGCTTGTGAAGGTTAAGTGACTTGGAGTACTATAAACTCCAGCCTTTTGGGCAGGCAACTGCAATTTAAGCCTTCTTGCAGTGACCTACCAGTGACCTCTCCCCTGGTCTGGAGGCAGAGTGATTGCTGGAGGCAAAAATTCAGAGTCAATCCTGAGGCCTCTGCTGAACAATAAACCAGTGCATAAAACCCATCAGATGTTACTAGAATCCAACTATGTATCTCAGAACCACTTATCTTAAACATTGCTTAAATTTACTTGAAACTTCTCCTCACATAACTTCATTCAGAAACCCCTCATGATGTGATTTCAACATTGATAAGATGGTAAAAGCCCACTGAAGATGACAAGCATTGTATCATGAGCTGGGTTTTTGATGTTTTATTCACTTGGTAGTTGGGAAGCTTCTATTCATCCTTCTCTAATGTGCAGACATGACTTCAAAGTTTTGATATGGTTAATTTACATACTACAGAAATGCAAACAAAACAACAAGCAAGTCTGCTACTAAAACAGTTGTACAAGTTAGGTCCCATTAGTCATAAGAAGCTGTAGTTCAGTGCCTTTCCTCACTCGTGGACCAAAAAACAGGCAAAGCATTATTCCAAGAGAACTTGGTAGAGCTGGAATTTGCTCCAACCATTTAACCTGAGCATGTTTTCCAAAAGCTGTATAATCTCTTATTTGCTTCCTGAGCTACATTCCAGAAGGATAACAGATACAGCCTAATTCCTTTTTCCCTATCTCACTATTGCCATTATTTCATGTTGAAAATCAGCAAGCCAAACCCCATTCAATACTCTACTCTACACTCCTGTCTATTGATAATGCATTAGGAATGACCCCATGTTAGAAAGAAGAACATGCCAAGATGGCGTGTCTCATTTTCATTCAAGCTGAGGGGAGTTTTTCATTTGCTGCTTTGAAGCATTGAATGATAGTTTGACTCATGCCTGCCTTCTACTGAAATAACGAAATGCAGCCCTGGCCTTTCTGAAGCGAGCCATCCTAAATCAGGGTTCTCTTGACCTAGTTTTACTTATTTGCCCAAAGGAAACACATCACCAAAATCATGTCTTGAAGTAGCTCTCCTAAAAAAAAGCCTGATCTATTTCTGTGCCATTCTATCATGGTTGGTAGCTGTTGTCAATACTTGTTATCCTTGGAGCAAGAACATTATCAGCAGGTTTATGGCTTGCTAACGCCATATTGAGGAATGTTTATTTTATCTGGCAGTTGATATCTAGAAGAATGGCTTTAGGACAACAATATACATTTCAGTCTGAGGAACTCACTCATTAATAATACTTTAATCCACAGGAGTCTTAGGTTTTATTTTGCTTTACTCAGCACTGGGAGATTTTTTTTCTTGACCTGTCCTCTCTGAACTTGCCGAGCACGAGTTCCAAATCCCAAAGACTGCATTGATTCTGCTAAGTACTTCTGGTCAGGAGAGATGCACAGCATCACCAGCAGTTTAGCATCACCTCCTAAAAGTGAAGGAAAAAAAAAAAAAAAGACTGAAAAACACCCATTATTTTCAGGAAGTTATGAACTGATAATGTACTGATCTACAAGCAACCAGCATAGGCTACCATTGCTTTTAGAAGCAGAAGACTATATGCGAACACAGCTGTTGAAAACAGACAGCTGCTTACAGGGAAGCCTACATCTAAGAATATGATTGCTTCCCCAGTAGCAGAATAAATATTTCACAATTTGTAATATAGAATTCTTTCCCCTTATGGTTTCATCAGTTAGTCTGCATGTACATTATGGGTCTGGACACCTCATTAAGCTTTGTCAGATGTTTGCAAATTCAGGATGAAGGCAAAATGGCTCATGTGTGTGCGGTACAGCAAAATGGATTTATTAAAAGTTTACAGTGATTAAACGAACACAGAAATTGCCATTTTAAGCATTGCACCTAAACAGTATACCACGTCATATGCCAAGCATGATTGAAAAACAGGCTCAGTGTGCATACAGCCTAGCTCCTAGACTTGCTGCTTTGGCTTCCCCTTTTCACAGCACTCACTGCAGCACTAGGGGAAATCAGAAAGTCAAGTAAAAATGAATAGTCTTCTTCTGAAAGTCTGAACAGCTGTTACCTCAGTCACTGCCACTACCTTGAACTGGAGACTTCTGGAGCTAAAAACATAGCAGCTGATGTTCTGTGGCTGAAGGAAAGAATAAACTAATATACTGTATGGGCTTGACACAAACCTGATATTACTACTGAGATTACTTGCTATAAAGCTATTTCTGCATAGATGAAGAGCTAGAGAAAAAGTGACCTGAACACACAAAGAAGTTGTAGCAGACTACCACACAGGTATTCTGGAGTCTGCCTCCTTTGTCTTAATACTGTGTCCTGTAGCAGTAAGAGATTTGCAAATACCTGACTGTGCCCTGTACTAATTAAGATTGAAGCTTAACTTGTAAACTGTACATAACATGGAACACCAGTGAAATGCAATCATTAGCCTTCACACTGTATTATTAGCAATACTGTGATTATTCTAAGTTTATTAATAAACTGAACCTTGGAAACATCAAGATGTGGCCAAATTCAGGAGGAGTTCAGAACTCGCACTGTGTACTCACAGATCTGTGTACTCACACTGCTCCAAAGCTAGATTCTTTAAACAGAGGCCCACATACAAAGGAAGTGTGTCAACACAAGCTCATTGTTTAGTTTTACCCAATGAAAGAGGGGGAAAGGTTGGGAAAAGAAGTCTATTTTATATTGTTAAACAAAAATCAGAATAATTGCTCACCTATAGCATCCTGGAGCAGATGCGTAAGTTTGCTGTTTCGGTATGGTACATGAGATCGCTGTTCTGCTATTGCTCCAAGAACATCTGCCAGAGCAGACAAGCTGCGGTTAATAAATGATGTCTCTCTCAGTGCTGCACCTGTCACTCCAGACATACCTAATACAGTGTAGAGAAAGGCAATGGTAAGACTAAGCACAGCTACTTTGAGTACAGTGTGTGAAAAATTCTATTGGTGTATCACCTACTTGTGACACAACATTTTTAAATACACATTCTAAAACATGACTTCCAATCCACCCATACTAAAAGCAAAATGCAGTGGTTGCTTACTCCACAGTAGCAATACATTGTTCAGTACATTTATTCTTTTGAAATAGGGTTAAAGAAGTTCAGTGAATGCAGATGATCTGAGGTATCTCATGTTAAAGTTGATGTCTCCAGCTGTACGGTGCATCTTGGCTTTGTATGTATCAATCAGGAATAGGGAACTGAGTAAGTAGGAACACTACAAGATTAGAGAAGACAATACTGCTTTTGTAAACACCAGTCCACAGTGTTTTGGGAGAGAAACCTCTTGTGTTCCAACATTTCTTGTAATAGTTAACTGCCCAGTGTGTATCCCTTAGGACCAACAGGAGCAACACTGAGTTTTGAAGCTGATGACGTAAGCTGCAGAAACAGAGCTGTACAATGGCCATAAGTTTGAGGAGTTTATGTTTACCAAATTCTGTAAGGTACTGTTCTTTATGGTATGATTCGCTGTACTTGTTCATACAGGAAAAGGATGCCCTTTTACCATCCAGCCTGCATGGTGGTGTGTAGCTAATGCTGAAAGGTTTGGTCTACACATCAAATTGCACCAATTTAGCAAAGCTGTTGCAAGCTCAACTCTTTGATCAGTCTGGATGAGTGTGCAGTTAGAGTAAGTCTTCCTGTCCTTATTGCTGCCATTTGGGGGAGAGAAACTTGCTATTAGCATTTAGCATCACATTATTCAAATGCTACCCCTTCTTTGGGGTAGCAGAAGAGCTACAGGTGCATCTGCAATCACATCTCATTACCCAGAGCATATGAGCAGGTTGGGCAGAGCTAACGCTAGTGTAATGATCAGAATGGGCTACAGTTTCCTCAACTGCCTTCTCTCCCACCTCTAGAGAGAGCAAGAAGCTGTAGAGGGAGAGGCTAAAGATCTTATTTTCCCCTTTAGGCCAGCATTTTCCAAACTGGGAGAACAAGAGAGGTGTTCAAAGGGTAAGTGGGAGAAGGCACAATAACAGGAAAAACACAGAGGGCTGGACAGGGAGGGCTGGAGGAGTGTTACTGTGATGGAGAGGATGAGGCTGGAATGGTAGAGTCTCTTGGGAGGGTGGCACAGAGGAAAACAGTTTGGAAAACCCTGCCACAGGGTGGATAATAATCTGAAATAGGATGTATCTCAGACTAACTTTACTTGGGTCTGTATCTGCTGGCTGTCCCCAGGCTTCTTTTATAGTCAGTGAAGAGAAGCAGGGATTCCTAAGACAATGGATATCACCTTAAAGCAGAAAATTGCAAATGAGGGAAAGGGTACACGTTTAAACAGCAAACATCTATGTCTGATCAGATGAACTTCCACAAAGCATTCAGGTGAGTTCTCAAAGCGAAAATGAGTTTGCTAAGAAGTGACCACTTAGCTTGTGAATGGCATAAATGGTCTAGGATGGCTGTGGAGCTTTTGAGAACATTACCAGCCATTAACAAGGCAAGGTGCTGATGTACATTTTAAGTGTGTGTGATACCTGATGTACTGCTGCTCGCTTACTTAGATTTGCCCACCTTTAAAAAAAAAAAAAAAGAATCAACAGCTGCCCTCACTTTTATCAGAGTAAGTCTAACTTCTTCAAATCTTCAGCAGTGTAGCCAATGGCAGAGGTTAGTCTACTGCATGTGCTGGGCCATATCTAACACTGATATAAGTGAGCACAGCTCTACTGGCTTCACTGGAGGATCTGGCCCACTGAGCCCCAAACCAAATAAATATTTGTCCTGGTTGAACTGAGAGAACAAACACACACTATTGCTCAGTTACATGTTCACCAGTTTCCAGCACTCACAGCAAATGAAAAAATAATGTATTACATTATGCTTCTCTATAGAACAAAAGTTTAACAGTGAGCAGCAGCAAGAACTCTTGGCAGTAATGTAAAAGACTCTTTCATAATACTGGTTCAGTTTTCAAAACATTATTTCTGGAATGGTACATTTGGCTGCATGGCTTTTCTTGGTAAGAAAGCTTGTCCTTTAGGAAGTAATCAAATTTTTTAAATTATTGTGTGCACAGAGGAGGGGGAGGAGGAAAATACTTTGAAGAAACAATGAAAACAGTATTATCTTTTCAACACTAACTTCCTTCAAGAATTTTTCCACAATGAAGCAGAGAAACCCACACATGGTGATATCAATTTTTACAAATATTTGTAAGATTTAAATAATTTACACACTTTGAACATTCCTGTACAAAGACATGATAATTTTCAAAGTAGAAAAACAAACCTAAGAAAAGCAGTCTGAACAAATAATATACCTATGATATGGGTACCTGCCCTGGGCTTACTTCAGGCTAATGCAGTCAGATTTTCAGGTAAACTGCACCACTGTAAAACTGGAACAGTAAGGCCCCAAAACTTCATTTATGTCAGGATCTGTGTGATTAAACCACCACCTGTGCAAAAGTAGGGTAACACATATCCCTACGTAAAGAGCTAAAGGCAAGTGCTTTACTCCAGATCTGGGAGGATCTATGCCCATCATTCCAAACAGCTTTTTTCAGAAACAGACACATTTGCTTACCGACACACTCGCTGCCAGCTAGATCCACCAGCTGCAGTCTAGTTTTGATTTGCTTCGGTTTTTCAGTTGTTTCAAATTGTGCTGGTGAAGAGGCTCTGGAAGAAAAGGTGGATTTATTTTCTCTCATTTTCTGTGGAAAGGTGCAGAAAAGCTCTTTATTTAGCTTCTGACTGGTTAGTTCATCTTCCCATGAAATACCTGGTTAGTGAAAAAAAAAGAAACAAGGAGAGCTTCTTAGTGACACTGGAAATTGAGATGGCATCTACGGGGAGGAGCACAATGTCTGCTGTTTCAGAATATTTAACAGAAGCAATATACAAGTCAGAATCAATGATATGGGCAGGCTGAACAACCTGGTCTGAAACCTTGTCTATCCTGTTTAAGATTTTGCTCATCAGATTGATCATACCAGTTGATAACAAGACTTGATGTAGCTTGTGTTGTATCTGATGCCCCCAATATACACACTTCTAGCTGGAAAGCAAGAAACAGGAGACCACTAAGGACTTCAAAAAGGCATTTTATCATGTTTTAGATCGACTGCAAACAAAATAGGATTTTGAATGGTTAGGAGCCGTAAGCTCTGAAGTCTGTTTCTAAGCAGTTGGTCTTTCATCTGCTGCTGCTCTGGCCAAACTTGTTCATCCTGCCTCTTCTATTCTGTCCTTTGCTGCTATTTCCTCTAGACTACCTTCAGCCATCTTATCTCACTGCTGCGTCTCTGCCTGATGAGCTATTAGCCTTGTTAGCATTACTTGCACTTGTTCAGGTAGGTCACCTACTCGTTCTGGCCCTTGTTCTGTAGCTGCACTAGCCTGCTTCACATCCTTCCCCTTCCTTAGTAGCAGCATCTGGCTTTCACTCTCTGCTGGGAAGAGGAAGATAAATTCTCTGGAAAAGCTGCTTTGGCATTAGCTTAGCAGGAATATATGCAAAAGGACCTTCCCAAAGCAGTTCTCCTTTTTTTCTTCAGTGTTCTGGTTTTCGTCCATCTCTCTTTGTTGTAAGGAAGGACATAAAAGAATAAAAGGCAGAGGCTCTGCTACAGGTAATAGAAACAATAAACTGGCTTGAGGTCTTAAGGAGTCTAGTTGCAATAGGACAAAGTTCACGGTGGGCTGCAAAACTTGAGTAGGGAGCAGACATAACTAGCTTGTAGAGCTCTGTACCTCTCCAACTAGGCTGCTGCTAATACCCGAGCTAGCTGTTCACACTGTAGACTGAGCAGTTGTGTTAGCTTACACAGAATAAATGGCTTCAGTCCAGACGTGTAAAAATAAGTGTTCTCTCTCCTCTTCAGCCTGAGACGAAGAAACGAAGTAACTGCCTCCCCTTAAACAAATTGCGATAAGAACTTAATCAAACCTGAAAAAGTGCTTGCTTGTCCTCTCTTGCTTTTGTTGAAGAGCTCATCTTAGACTTTATAACTTTTTATTTAGTGACTTAGATCTCCAGTGTTGAGATACTTGTCAATTGCACATAGATTTTAAGTCAGGAATATTTTCTTTTAAACAGAATGCACTATCACACTTCTATAATGAGGTCCCATTTGCAATGTTGATTTCTCCCCACCCCACACCCATATTGCTCATCTTCATCCTTGTGCTATGAACTGTAAACCTAAGAGTCTGCATTCAGCATAAATTAGATATTTCTGTGGAGTTTTGCTGCCAGACAATGTGGTGTAGCAGGGTGACTGCAATTACCAATGGCAGAGGAAAGTCTGGACTAGACAAGATGGCTGGTGTGGTAATGATGCAAATGCTCTGCGTTTTGAAAAGTAACATCTGCCTGATTGACAAGAATCTGGAACTGGACAGAGCTAACATCTGAAATGCCAGAGCTACAACATGCAAAATGACTGTGTCTTTTGGCAGGGGCATAGGTAAATGAGGGCAGTGTTTGTTCTGTTTTGCTAATATTGTCAATCTAATTTCTGATAGCAATCGAGAGAAAAAATGTTAAATATTTTCCACTTTCTAAAACCATATTGTTGCTGCAGAATATGAAGGAAACAGACCACAGCACTGAAAAAGGAGAGTTTAATTACAACATGAGCAAAAGAAAACAAAGTAAACCCCCCAAAAGCCAAAGTTATTCCTAAAGCAATTAACTGGTAAGTGTTGATGTGGTAATGAAAAAAATAAGCAAAGGACATAACTATAATGTAGAAATACAGGTTTTGCCATACTAAATAAAACAACTATGTTGTCTGTTCCTGCAGTGACCTATTATTAATAGTTCAAGAGACTCTGAATTTAATGGATTTATTGCAAGGTAGCAGATAAAAAACAATTCTTTCTCACCCTAGCAGCATATGCTGATTAGCACATGCCCTAAAACACATTAGGGCATATGTTTTAAAGCATACGCCCTAAAACACCAACAACATTGGTTAGCTTTACCACAAACTTAGCAAGTATAATTAGATGATATGTCATACAAAGTGATTTAATTACTGTATTTGAGTGTCTATCAGATGATGACTTACTGATCAAGTTTTATGGCATGAAACAACTAATGAAATAAATTTTAAGAACTCCATAAGTCAAGACGTGTAAAGAAAAGTAAGAAGTTACTATGAAAGCATCTGCTAAAACCAGTAGCATTCAGAAATCAAACTGGTAAGGTGTTTAAAAGCTATCTGAAAGGTTAAACAACAAAAGAAAAGAACTGAGGGAATGGATTAAGCACTGGAAAAATGAAGAAAGAACGATACGAAAATCTTTCAGTTCGCAGACTGTGTTTCAAAAACAAATGGCTCTAGATGTATTTTAGTAACATTCTACTTACCAAAGTTATCTCCAGAGACAATTGTGGTTATGGTCAATGTAACTACCAGATGAGAACGAGAGGAATGAGCGTGCACCAGTGTTGGGTGTCTGACTCTTAACTGCAGGCCTTTGTTTACTAGATGCAAGAATTCAGATATATTTTCAACAGTTCTAGGAAATAAAGAAACAAGTAGAAAGTAACTGATTCACAGTAAAAATGACATGAGAAAGCTGGCAACTTGGACATGAGCTGATCATTTCCTCTTCCCCACTCTTCTAACTCCTTGTACTATTCCCCACTCTATCTCTAAACTGCTTTCAGTTTTGAGTTGCACAAGCTGCTGTGTTATAGTCTTTTTCTGGTGGGACATAGTCCAAGATGAAAATTCAAGGCAAAAGCTGTGACTTATTACTGAAAGTGCTGAGGAAGTGACCTGCCAGCCTTGCAACACTGTAGACAGAGTACCTCAGCTCTGGGAGTGATTCAAATTCCTACACCTCTGCACTTTGAAAAAAAATACACAAATAGACTTAGACATTCCTGAAATCTCTGGTCTTACAGATGTGGAGTTGACCAGTTTATGTTAAACAAGCACCTGCTCTTTGGGAGGTACAGAAATAGGGCGGAAAAAAAAAAAAAAGAAATTTCTCTGAGCCTTTGGAAATTACAGTTCACATTCAGAATTAATTCCAAAATCCTTGTGAAAAAGTTCAGTTCTGCTGTTCAATAAACAGGGATTCCAGTACAGTGTCAGAATAGACAGGCATAAGTTCATATAGATCATTTTATCTTATACTATCTGTTCTATTTTTCAGATGAAGGAAATACTGCAATATGAGCAACTGAAGGGCAAAAACCTGATACAGAAGGTGAAATAAACTGATTAGGTAAAGAAAAAAACCTACCATTTTCCCCAGGCTTGCAATCTGAAAACAAAGGTAAGATTACCAATAAAATGGTGTTCCTTACCCTTTCCTTTCACTGCACTGCCTTGTTCAATAATCACTCAAGCCACACCACCAAGCATTAGTTTCTAGATGGGTGTATAAATTATTATGACTGCATATCACAGCCTGGTTACAGAATGCCTTGTGAGACACCAGAACCATTAATAACTCTCCTGACAGGCTGCCTGCTACAGACTTGGTTCTACATCACTGCAAAGCATGTGATAAAAGGTAAGGCCTTCATGACTTAGATTTGGCCAATTTCAGTGAAAGTCACACTGGGTACAAACATATTACAAGCTAAGAACAGGCATACTTGAAGAGGTCAGAGAAAAAAAGAGATATACCCAACTGAAACAACTTACTCTGAAAATAAAGCAAAGATATATACTAAAGAAGGGGAATACACTTAGCTAAACCCTACTTACCTTTGTAAGACAGACACTTAAGAGAGAAGCAACCACATAAGCAATTCACTGGGGTGATCTAACTATTGCCTCAGGTGCAAGGAGACAGTTCCTGCCTTCCTGAGTTTTGAACTGCATTCCAATAGCTGATCAGCCAGAACTGGATAGCCTGAGAGGTGAACAGCCTTTGCTAGAATGTAGCAACAGGCAATCGGCTTCTGCAAGCTGTTGCTGCTGTTCACTGGCGAGTGGGCAGTACCACTCAGCTGCTGTGCTGTAACTGAGGTTTGCAGACAGAGCTAAGCCTTGGGATATGCAGTTAGTGTTGGTCATCTATTAGGAAACTGCAGCTGACTCTGGAGGTAAACAGCATCACCAGCCCAGTGCTCCAAAATCCTCACAGCAGCTCCTCAGTGGGACTGTCTCCTGGTAATGATTTTTGGTATAATCTTTACTACTGTATCATGCTGTATGTACCATACATTCAAGGACCAGCTTCTACAAAGAGAAGCCCCATTGTGCTTAGGTTAAAAATTTGATGCTGAAAGTTCTCCAAAGTCAACCAAGTTGTAAAAGAAGAAAGAAACTGAGGTTTCTGTGATTCAGTAGGATGTGCACGTTAACAGGAAGGAAACTACTGTATTTTATTGGACATATGGAGAAACCAATGAGACCCAGCAGGCCAATATATTCCGAGATGAAATATTATTACAAATGAGGATGTGTTTTTATTCAAAGCACCAGCTGTTTACTTTAGATTTCAGGCAGCTGGGTGGCCTCACTCCATGGTTCCCTTACTTTGTTTGGGTTTGCTTTTTCTTATTAACCTTTCTGTATAATTATTAATATAACCCGCTTATGAATTGGACTTTTTTGCAGCTTGCATTGTAATTGAGATACATGTCCATATTTTTGTGTATATTTGCATTAGAACTGAGTATTTATCAATTGATTTAGATAAATGTTTTAAGAAGGTTCTTAGCTCAAGGCACCAGGTTCCTTTACCATACATTAAAATTTAAAGAAATAAACACAGCAGCCATTTTATGGACTAGAACAACAAATAAAACCTTACTGCAGCTTCTGGTTCCTGTTTCTATGGCAGAGATCCCTGACACATCTCACCTTTCTCCTCCTCAAAGCCTAGGAAGAGATGGGTCACCTGCTAACTATGCAAAGCGTCCTTGTGGGTAAACATTTTTCAGGAATGATCCAGGAATGATCTTGGTCACTGAGATACTGTAATTAAAAATTACTTGGAGGTTCTGACAAAGCAGAAAAAAGTATTCAACTCCTATTGTACCCACACTGTATGCACCCATTTTTCATCTGCTAAGTCATACAGTTCCTTCCTTTTCTAGTCAAAGGAAAAAGATTAGCTCTTTCAAGAAGGAATAAGCACAGACAGGTTAGGTTCTGCTCCCAGTCACCTCTGAAGGAGTCTTTCTTTTCCCTGACAATAAAGCCTAGGGAGTCTCTATCTATCCAAATTAACCAGGTGCCGAAAGTTAAAGTATAGTCACAGCTGGGGAAATCCAAGAACACAGACTGAGAGAAACCCACCAAGCAGCATAATACAGACTGAGAGAGAGCAAAAGGATTCATCATTTCAAGCTCTAGTCATTTTTAATTATTTCCAGGCTCTTATGGGACATACAGAGTGCAAACAAGAATGCAGAATTTGTCTGGAAATCATATTTAACCTCAAGTGTGAAGAGAAGACATACCCCCAAGAAAAACGTTAAACCCTTCTAGAGTAGTGCAGTGATTACTATTTCATTGAAAGAAAGGAGAGTTATATAGCCCAGCTGGTGAAGTAAGCCACTTTACAGTTTCTCTGGGGTTCCACTTTTCTATGAGCAGTTCAATGGCTAGAAAATACAAGTTAATAAATGCATATAGCCAGGTAAAATAAAAGGATATTTACGCAACCCTCCAGTACATTGTCATATTTTTAGCAAGGCTTTCTGGCAATAACTTAAACCCACATAAACAAACCGAAACTAGTGGTTATAATGCTTGTGTGATTCCACTGAGGGTGCATTTTGTTTTAATTCACAAGGTGGGGAAATACTTTTCACATCTGACTTCCAATTCCTCCTGGAGAACTACAGATTAGATTGTGACAAGCATTAGGATAGGGAAGTGAATAAAAACATCATGTTTCCCATGGAAATGTAAGATGTTATAACAGTGTGCTAAGCTCTTCAGTAGACAAGATGTTTCTTTCTCTTCACAAACATTAACATCATTTGCCCAAGGAACAGAACTTTCTTCTGAGTTGCCAGTCCTCTCTGTAGTTCACAGCAGAAACGTTCTCTTCTGAAATCTGTTCACATTCTGCAGGCTCACAGTGGAATGTTCAGTAGTTTAATTCCACTGGCTAGCATCACCTCTCCAGTGCCACTAGTACTGCTTGTCTTAACCTGTTTTATTAATGTTTATTTAATACCAGCATAAACAGCACATCTGTTACTAAAATGGAGTATCTGAAACAGACCTGCTCTTGTAAATGCATGAATTGTTATGAGCATGTGATTTTTATAATCAAAATAGCAAAGATACATGTTTTATATATAAAAAGAAAGTATTATGTATTTGCTTTGTACACTATACATATGTAATGCCATTCCCATGTATACTAACAAGTCTTTGTAAAGCTTAGAAGTACAAGAAGGCATTAAATAGGTACAGCTGTTGCCTGTAACTACTTTAGGCCTCCCTTCAACATCAAGATGTGTGTAGATAAGAATCAAACTTACCACACACATGTACACTGGAAAGGTGGGCATCTAAAAACTGAATGAGTAGAAGGGGTATTGACCAATCTTAGATTTTGATTTGAAGAACTTGGATTTTCAAGAGCCACATGTCATAAAATGTCATTCTTTCTATAGCACTTTTTTAACCCCCAGTGATTGTAGAGAAATAACACTCTGCAGCTTCTTAAAAATCTATAAGATGTGTATACATTTCCATTATAATCTGTAAGACTTCTTATAATACAGTAAGACTGCAGGGAAAGTCCTTTGTGACTGGGTTACCCTTTCTTTTCCTAGCGCTGACAAGATGCTCTAGATCCAGTCACAATGAAATACATAACTATCTTCAGGCATCCTGACTGGAGGGTGCTTAACACAGAAGTATAACCAAAATTAATTGTATTGTTTTTACTGAGACTATGTTAATATTTGGAGCCAACCGCAATCTAATAGCCTGCATTAACTGAAACAGTGAGAGCATATGCATATGGTAAGGACTTATTTTTCAGAAGTGTTCACTGGCATCCATAACTGATTTTTAATTATGCATTGCACTAACACTGTATTATGATCAGGATCCTATTGCGCACTTACTCATATGTAAGCAATGGAACATCACTCTTTCCTTCTCTGGTTGTGACAACATCACGTTTGATGCCAAATACTCTTCCACAACTGTCTTTGGCCAGAAGATCAAAAATTTCATTATTATATACTTCTACAACAGAAACTTCAACCCAGTAACTTCCTGGTGGCTTTTCTGAAATAAGACTGCAGAATAAAAATAGAAAAAAAAAATGAAAAAAATAAAAAATGCTGAAGTCAAACCCCAAGTAAGCTATCTGTAAATAAGGATCTATTTTTTAATTACAATTGAATTACAGCCTGATAGAAGTGCCTATTAAATATCCTCAGTCATGGCTGGGCCTCATCCCCATACTACTATTGAGTTAAAGAATAAGAATATACACTTAAATTATATGTAAGGCAGTAAATAGACCTTCGTTTGGAAACAGCGGTAACAGCTTACATTGTTTTTCCTCCACCAACCACCCTCACTCCTCAAGCTGTTTTTTTTTATACCAATTCCCTGCTGGGAGTTACTGCATTCAGAGCTCAAGGCAGAGATGGTAAACTGTTCCAGCTAGATCTGTAAGAGGTTATCTGTCCACAACCTCAGTGTAGAACCCAGAAAAAGTAACTTTTGACTGTATTTAAACCACACAACCTGTTTCTGCAGTGTGGCCTGACTGTGATTTCTGGTCATTATTGTAACATTCCACTCCCCTCTCCTACTGTTAAGACCTAACCACAATTGTGCATGAAGTATAGGTTGTAAAAGCTGACTGCTGTCAAGAAGAAAACACATGAAACAGTAGTCCTAAAATCCCAGAAAAATCATAAAATAAGGGTCTGTCTACTCAGGAAAGTATTTACAGTTAGACACAGTTATTCTAGTACAAAATTGGCTCTTGTTGATTTAGCCTCTACCCTTCTCTGAAAGAAACAGACTTAACTGAAACAGCCTCTAATGGCTCTTCTGTTATAACATAGCAGCATATCAGTTCATATCATGCATTACGTTCAACTAAGAAATCTAGCCCAGAACAGATCATTGTTAGAAAGTCTATTATCATCCTTCCATGGGACTGGGTTCTAATTTGGATCCCTTTCATCTACTCAACTGTCAATCCTCACAAAGCTTGTAAGAATGTAAGTATCTTTTGGACTGCCACAAATATGGTTGAAACTTATTCTAAAGTTATTAGGGGTCTGAATACAGATGGACAGACATACCGAGCAAGATTGCATAATCTTAATTTTCTTAGGAAATCTAGCTAGATTTAGCTAGGATAGATCTAGCTAGCTAGATCTAGATAGATTTAGCTAGCTAGATCTAGATAGGATAGAGACTAGAAGTCTATATCAAATCTCAGATATGGAATGGTTGTCAGAGGTGCTATAATTATTAATCATTGTAAAATTGAAATCTGTAATGATAAATTACAAACATTATTTATCCTTTCTATAAAGTTTAATGTGAAAACTTTATATGCATGCCACTGACAAAAGCCTTAACTCTTACTAGGTCAATATTATCAGGTCAGTGTTACCTGAACACTTCTTGAGTAGCTCGAGGAATAATTCCAAGTTCTGATTCATCTTCTGTGGAGAATGCAAAGTTCTCCTCTAATTGTGGTCCCAACATTGTATATGTCTTCCCACTTCCAGTCTGCCCGTAAGCCATGATACACACATTGTACCTGAAAATCAAAAGTGCCTTCATTTTACCATTACCAAATGCATTTGTTAAGTGGCAGATTAAATCCCAAACAATTTGGGAACACAAACCAAGACTAAAAATAAATACATTGCCACTGCAGATTTCTTCCTGAAGATCTCAAAATCAGACTGAAATTAAGTACTGCTCATAACCCCTCTGCAACAGATTTTTATTTTTTAAGCAACAATGAAGGGTAGGGAACTGACAACACCGGGATGCTTAGCTTGGAATGATTGAGGATGTTAGACCTCCTGTCTGCCCCACTTCCAGTTCATGCACTACTGAGCTGCTTGTTAATCAGTTCCTGAAGTACTGCAGTTTACAGTACAGCATTTTAAAGTAAAACATCACTGGGTTTGATTTGTCTTACACTGCTATGCTGCAAACCACAGCATTAATAACTTAACAGCTGGGAATAGTAAACTCGTCAGCTCTCACAGCCTTTTCAAGCAGGCTCATGAGCCACAGCCCACAGTCACTGCAAAAGATAAGAGAGCCCTAATAATAAGAGACACAAGTTTAAAACCAAATGCATTACTTGAATACAAGCATGCACATGGAGATTTCTACTCTGGAATGAAAGTGTGAGGAATTGATTTGATGTGGACTTGTAGAAGGCGAAAGAGTACAATGTCAGTGCAGAGGTACAGGCACCTCTGGAACACAGTTTATCATCTTCCGAAGTAGACATGTGAAATACGTCAAATGAACAGAGGTCTGAAAATGCCTGGTTTTCTCCACTGAATATTAAAAAATAAGTCCACAGCAGCCAGCTCTGTTGTGGATGTCTCTGCTGCAGGCATTTGAATTTAGCTGTATGAATGCTATCCACAAAGTGTGTTTCTAATACAGTTGGATCCAAATCAACATCATAAGCAAAACAGCTGGGTAGAAACAAATGCATCCAGTCACAGTACTATTTTGTATTGAGGACCAAGGCTGTAACGTGCAGTTGCAAATTAGTCCCCACTCACCTCTGTCTATACTGCAGGCACCTGCTGGTGCATTGGTTTTGACCACAGAACCATGCCAGCAAAGACTCTTAGGAAATATGCAGTTACACTGCCAAGACTGCTCCTTCACTGGTCTATCTTGTTTGTCCAGAGTCCTAGCTTTAGCAGAATCTCCATGCACTAGGAGTGCTTTGTGGTGTGCTGAAATTTCAGCGCAATTAAAGAGTTGCAAGAATGGGCTTGCTCCTATTCTGCCAGGGAGTGGAATTTCACTGCATAAGCTATACCTCCTCTGTGGACAGACCTGAATAGCTGCTTTTGGTGATCTGATGCTTTCCCGCATATCAAAAATGTTGTTTCAAGCACATACCAGCAAATTTCAGTGAACACCCCTCATCCAGTTGTTTCAAATTTTTGACTTTAGGTCATCAAATACTGAAATTGCCACTGCAAAGAAATACATTTGCAGGGCTTTTTGAATACTAAATATGCCTAGAAGCAATAATTTTGGAGGATTATTAAGAAAGGTTTCTCTTACTAGAAAGAAGTGGGGGCTGATAAGCAATACGGCAAATATCTGGGCACCCTTTCTAGTGATGTAAAGTCAAAGTTGCAGTCAGTGAACCTACGATAAGGTCCCCAAGTCAGGATGCAAAGAGTATAACTAGAAGTCTAGTCATAGATTTGATGGAGTAAAGGAGGCAACTGCAACTGAAATTAAAGGAGAGAGCACTACAGCAAAATGAAAGGTTCTAGAAATTGGAGCTGCAAATCTGAAATGTGGGATTTCTCTAGGTATTCCCTGTTGTCATCAATCTACTTTCATTTATGTCAGTGGAAAGCTCTGAGTAATTTTCATAGTTTTCAGCTAGGCCAACAACAAGCAGTTTTCAAAATTTCATCCCCAAAGCCTGAGAAGTCATAGCTTCTGGAGACTTCCAGTTCCTCTTCAAGATAAGAGTGATATCTTTTGAACCAAAAAAGGAGCCAAAAGTTTGCAACTAGTAGTTTTCCTTAGGTAAAACAGAATGGAATTTTTTCAGAAATCTTTCAAACTTTCAAATAGTACGGTTACTATTTAAATTTTCTTCACTTGTTAGAAAGCAAGCATCATGGCAAAAATAGTTCTGACAAGATACAGATGATATGATTAAAAGCTGAAGTTCACAGGTGCTTGTAATTTTGATGATAAAGACACATATCAGGAATTAAGCCAGTGATATCCCCTCTGCCAAAGCCAAAACAGTATTTCAATAAACCCAAGTGAGCTAAAACTACCCAGAGCAGTATTAGATCTAACTAAGCACAGGAAAGAATGAACTGTTGGATGATTCAGCAAAAGGATGGGCAGCAGCAACAGATCAAATTATATTTATTCAGTTTACTTTATTGATGCTCTGGTTCCAACATAAGGGTTTTAAATAGAGCATGAAACCCATTTGTATCCTCAGGCTTTTAATCTGAACATTTCTGATTAGGATTCAGCTATGAGACATTTCTTTTCTATCAACCCAGACATTTCTCCTTCTTCACTGTGTTTCATTAGTTATATTACTGTTTTCAAAAGTTCTTATTGTCAAATTAGAATACCAATACTTTTATAGCACTCCTCTCCTGAAAAAAATGTGGCTGTTCACTCCAGCAAAGTTATCACTGGGTTGGGAACACTATCAAAAGAAATCAAAGAAGGAGGAATTTATTCTTCCTTAAAATAAATAAATAAATTAAGTTTATTCTTCAATCTTGTAAAGAAAGGAAGTGTTATCTCAGTCCCTTGCTGGTCCTGTACTGCTAACTGTAAACTTTGAAGGCTGCAGAATTTTGTCTGTTTTGCATATGGAACAATCTTTTCCTCCTGTATATTTATACTGAAAAATGAAACAATTCATTAAAAAAAAAAAAGAAAAATAAAGAAAAAGAGTTGAACAGTCAGCTGAACACTCCTTTCTACTTAAGGTTGGTACAGACCATTTTGGAACCCAGATCAAAACAGTCAGGAGGGGCACAAAGGTTCAAGGTTCAGACCAAGTCTTGTCTGTTTCACATTTACAAAGGGAAGGCTCCTCAGAAACATGGCTCTTACGCACAGTCTTTCCTTCCCTGAAAATCTGGTTCTGTTTAAATGGCACTCCTGGAAAAACAAGACAGCTCTTTTGTTTTCAATAACAGAACATTTCCTAAATGAATATAAAAATCCCAGCTTTCAGGACAGGATTCTCTCAATGCGCAAATTGGAAAGTGGGAAATACAGTAGATAGAGGTACAGATCAGATAGGTTTGAAGAAACATTGGCAACATATTGAGCCAAAGCAAACTTACGTTCATTGCAACAGGAAAGTATAGAGCAAAACCAGTTTTTCTAAGGACCCCTCCAAACTCCTCCAACCTAGGGGTCCCCAGGTTGCTCAGCTATGGAAACTGTGGTAACTTATCCTTGGAGAACTGGAATAGCACCCTATGGGCCATATAGGGCTTCCTTTAGCCCAGCTAGCCCTTGGGGCCCCTCTGTGGCATGTGTAACAGGATGTTTGGGATTTCTCAATATTCACAATATCCTGATATGCCTCTTCTAGGCTGCTTTTAACTATCAGACAGAAAAGGAGACTTGTAAACTTCAGTGTGCAGACTGCCAGGAACAAGGGTTGCCACTGTTCAACTATGCCAATCTGGAAGGAAAGAGGCTGTAATCAGGTCTACGACAAATATCTATAGTTCAGTTGAATCAGGGTGACAAAAGAGCAGAAAGGAACTATTAAATAAATCTAAATTCACGTCTGAATGATTATAACAACCACTTCAAGGCTTATTTGTGAGAGCAGCTTAACTTGGCCATAGTGTAAATGAAAATCACACTTCAAGAACTTCAGTGGCTAAAAGTAATTAAACACATTTGTTAGTGCTTATTACTGATTAGTTTCTTATTCAAAGCAGAATTCTGTTTTAATGCTAGTATCTGAAGGATTCTTAAGAACTGAGATTGAGGATGCTCAATTCTGGTTCAATCAGGAATTGGTTGTATGACCTCCTATGGCATGTGCTGTACACAGGAACAGAACAGATGATGAGAAAATGGCCCTAGCAGGCCTTTTATATAAGAATACACTGTTGGAAAAGATGTATCATACTGTGTTTGCAATTGAAAAACAGTTCTAAAACATAACCTACCAAAACATAGGAAACAAAAAAAATAGTATCATCTCCATTAGAAGCAATGCTCATGTTTGCTATAATGGAAAGAGACCAGAGAAAAACTGCTGACCTACTTTTTTTCCCCAAAAATTTGTCCACTCTGCTAAATTTTATAAACAGTTGTGTTCACTGTTTATATGGGGAAACAACTTTCACTCAGTGTTGAGTAGGAAGAAAACAGGAAAATGAAACTGAAAAGTTACAAAACTTGACCTGTGAGGCAGTTAACAGCTAATGCTTAAGTAATTTTTTTTTAATTGATGGATTTGATGGATTTCAGTAGACAGTTGTCCCTTAGCTTTCCTGTTCCCACTTTTTAACTTACCCATCCAGAAGAGAAGTTAGCAAAGGGGCCACATCTGCAAACACTGTGTCTTGAGACTCAGAAGCATTGTAAACTCTGAGGATCAAAATGCAATGGTTAATTGAAGAAAAAATATAAATATGTTGCTACAATACAAGAACATAAAATATAGAAAATGTAGGCCAGTGACACAAACTTGTGACCCACTAACATTTCTATGACAGCAACAATTACAGATTGTGTTTTAAAAGACTTATTTAGCTTGCCAACATGAAGCTGGCAGATAGAAACTACTTACTGCTGCTCTAAACCAGACTTCCTATGCCAGGAAATTAAAAGGTAATGAGGAAGAGCTGAGCTGCCATGGGAGTTACCACTTTGTTCAGGTGGCTAGAGGGAAAAAACATGGGGCATGGCCAAGCCTCAAAGGTTGCATAGGAAAGTCTGAAGTGCCTCCAGTATATTACAGAAGAGAGCAATCTTGGAGCAGGAGAGAAGCCAGGATCCACTAAAGAAGTGGTCTGGTTGCTTTTTGTGATGTATTCCAGGGGACTGGAAATCAGCATTCCTAGTTCTCCCCTGCTTTTTGGGGGGAGCGGCTGTTGTCTGTACTGGAGAGAGTGATCCATGGATGTACACTTGTGGCTGTCTGATCTCATCCTAATCCTTTTGTCTGCCTCTCTGGCAGACACTGTCTTTTTTTAGGCAGTACTGACCCATGTTACTTTCTTCCACCTACCAGCTGACTGCGAAATATCCTGCTGCCTGTGTCTCCTTTGTGTCAGGCTCTAAGGAAGGGAGTGGTCAGGTTGTGCTTCCTCTTGAGATGCAGGAAGGGTTTGGGAAAAGAGGTACAGAGGCTGCAAACTTGCCTCAGGACTTGTCTCAGAGGAGTCTGTCACAGTAGAAATCTAAAGGCCCCTGAGGTCATGTTTAATGATGCACTGTCTTCATGGGCAGCATCAGTTTAAGGTATTTTCATCCCCACCCCTGATGAACTATCTATTCTGAGATGAATATTTCTCACCAGAGGGAACAGATGGCTTTTTCAGATGGCTTTCTTTTATGTTGTGATGTGGATTTCAGACTAATTTTTTACCAGAACGAATGACAATTAAATTAATGAGTTATTCCACCTCTTAGAAAAGATCAATGACAATATAATTCTTGGGTCAAAACAACTACATGCATTTTTTCAAATTCAAGAAAAAAATCCAGCAAGGTTACACAGGGCCCTTCAAAGAAATTTTTCCCCTAATCCTTTGAGATATAACATTTGTACAACACAAAATCAAGACATGAAAATAAGAAATCATCAAAGGGAGGAAATTCTGATCATAAAACATGGACATCCTAATTCACTCATCTCTTCTCTAGCATGCCAAAAAAGTAACCTCCCTGAGATTACAGCCTGCAACAAGTACTGTTTATACAAGATGTATTAAATCTAAAACATGAAAATCATTAGCCACACTGTAGAATTTGAGGTTTGGATGTTTTTTTCTTTGGAAAAAGCTTCCTTTTTGGATATCCTTCTGTTGTGATTCTTTTTTTGTTTATCCCTGTTTTCCAATGAGTGATGCATGTTTTATATAGATTACAACAGAATGGCAAATTAGAAACAGGAATTTCAGTAGCAGCAAACATTACAGAACATAGTAACTTCCCTATGTATATAGCATATAGCTTCACTTAGCACTATTCTACATCTTGTATACATAATACTAAAAATATTTTTGAATGAAGGACATAGTGTGCTCTTTAGCATTTATTCAAGCCTCTTTGTATATTTGACCAGGATCTGGCCATTAAGGTTTGTAGACTGCACAAATGTAGATTTCGAATTAACTTCTCAAAAAATAAGACTGCACAGAGGGACCACTGATACACAGATACAGAATTAGACCCAATCTACTTAGTTCAGCATTCTGTTTCTGCAAGTGGTCAAAGGTACGAGCAAGAAATAAAATGGTAGCTGGAGACAGAATAATTTGTCTCTGTGAGTGTCTCGTCCTAATCCTTAATAGTTGTAAACTGGCCTCAAAGCTGAAAGAGTTGAACTTCTGTTTCAACAAATACTATTAGCATTAACATCCAGTTTCTTTTTGTGTCTTGCTGATTTTTTGGCCTGGAGTAACATCCTGTGGCAATGAGGTCCACAGTCTAATTATAAGTTGTATGAAAACGTACTCTCTTTAATCAGGAAATGAGTACTTGTCTGGCTTGATGGACAAATACTGCTTGTCATGTCATTCCACTGACATGCTGTCATACTAAACTGAGAAACCCATAAATATGCAGAGTTGTGGCACAATTCTTATTGGGAGGACACAGTCACTGAATAGCAATGCTCCATCTTTGCTTTGCATGCATACATGCATACTCTTCAGTATGCTTTGTGCATCAAATTTTCAAGGTCAATATTAGAAAGCAAAAGCACTTCCAAACATTTTTCTCTGCTTCATTTATCATCTGCAAGCAATGAAATATTCATTAGCACCAAGTCCTGAATTTTAAACAACTAGGGCTCTAACTCTATTTATTGTGAAATGATGTTTTTCTTAACATGTCAAAACATCTCCCTCAAAGCTACTACTTTAAAAAATTAACTTAGTTGTTAATAAAGAGATGTGAACACTCATACTGTGTTCACTTGGTGTTGGTGGGTTTTGCAGTCGAGTAAAGCAGACATTGCAACAACTGCAGCTAGAGTCAACCAGTTTTGGTAGTCTTGTGTTTACACTGCAAAGTACTACAGACATAGCTAACTGTGTCAGGTATTGGTAGCAGTTTAGAGAAAAGGCTTTGGGCTCCATGTTACAGTAACTACTCCAAATATTTACCCAACTTCCTGTAGGGATTTAACTGCCACTACTGAGCTGTTGTGGTTCAAATGCTACCAGTACCCAAAAGAAAGTAGTTTAAAGTTGGCTTGAACTAGTCTTTGCTACACTATAATCACAGTGCTAGCTGAAGCGTAGACATATACTTAAGTAGCTATCTGAGAGCATGGAAGATGCAACAAATCCAGAAAATCTGTTTCTGTAAATCCCTTTATTTTTACCAGAATGGTAACAGATTTGTCCCTGCCTAGTGATTAATGTTAATTTCACCTTGAAAATTCTGAGCTTCTTTTTTATTTTGCTAACTGATTCACCAGTAAAATTATAAAAGCATAACATGCTGAAAGCTGGAATTTTCTTCCTGAGCTGAAATCAAATATTTTGACATTTATTAGTTCCATAAAACGTTGCTAAAAAAATAAACATTTCTGAGTTCATAAGAACCATATGCTCTTCTGTTTATAAAAAAGAGCTGTGCTGGGACAATGAAAAAACATTTCCCAAGAACTGCATTCTTTGAGGGATTTACATTTTTTTAACCTTTTTCCTGATTATCAGGATCTACACCACATGTCCAGAGTCACAGCACCTCTGGAGTCCTGTGTCAATACCATTAACTGTGTTGCTCTACAGATTTGAATTCCAGCTTTAATCTGCATTCACTTCAGCTGCTATTGCTGTGTTGGGTATAGCTAGAGGGTGAAAGGAATTACTCCAAGTAGCTTAGCAGACATGCAAGGTGACCACATACCTTGAGAGATCACATATGTATGCCTTGTATCAAAGGAGTCCTATAACCTATAGGGTCAGTAAAGCTTCCCAAAGATTTGCATCATCTTAGGGCTTTTCAGTCCTTTGGTGGCCAGGCTCCAGTCCTCAGTCTGGATGAGCAGAAAAGGGCAACATCTTAGAAGGATGCCTCAAGCAAAGGGTGAATAACGGGCAATGTTTAGCAAACCTACAGCAGTTTGGGTGGAACAGGCTCAGAACTTAAGTTTAAACCAGGATAGATAATTCATGCTGGATATATTTGACTTTAAATACAAGTTTTGCTTTCAGCAAGGAAGCATGAGATTGTCCTCATGTGTTCTGTTTCCAGAGGGTGAAGCATAATCCAGGGTAGAGAGCTACTGTATGAGTCACTATAATGTACACACATAGCTCAGTAAAGCAAAGTTTGCATTAGAAGAAAGGCATGAGGCAAAATTTTGTATTTCTTGGTTTACAGAGATCTCATCTGTATTAGTTTAATTCTTCATTCCTGTTTTCAGATATTCAAGTCAGCTCCATTTTTAAAGAACACAAAGCACCTTTCAGCCTGACTCCCTGCAGTTTTCTGTCTTATGGGTTGATTCTCTGGTGTCTTGTAAGGCACAAAAAACAATTAAAACCTTTATTGCAGCTGGTGCATTCAAAACTCCTCACACCTATGTGGGTTCTCTAGTGTCTAATTAGGAAAATGTTCACACTACAACCTTTCCCTCAGAGGACCACTAATTTACATGCCACTACTCTACCCAGCTCTCTATTTTCAGTCCAATTTAACTCTAAACTATGAGTAGCATGACTGAACACCAGGTCTTAGAAGTCCTCAGTTCAGTTTCTGGCTCAGTCATGCTGTATATCTGATGCTGAAGTCATATAATCCACCTCAATTCCTCACCTTTAAAATGTGGATAACATATTTTACTATCTCACAGCATGCAGCAAGGATCATGACAGCTACTAAGACATTATTGTGAAGAGGGTCAAATAAGTTTCTGCATAGGTTTCAAACTTAAGCATATTGGTGGTCTTCACTGAGAATGAGGACGAAGTGTATCATCTGTATCCTTAAGTGCATTATTCTGTCCTAGAAAGAATGTGAATACTACATAAATAAAAAAATATGATCATCTTCTACCCAATGCATATGAAAAAATTGGCTTTTACTATACAAATCTTCCAGCAATCCAAACTGCTACACAGGACCACCCACCTCTCAAACTGAAAAGTCTTGTTTATTGATGCGTGACCAGGTCGGTTACACTTTACAAGGACAGTTTCCTAAGAGGAAAACAAAATACTTACAGTTAACATCATAAGCACAGAAATAAAAATGAAATATATATTTATCACTTCTAATGTTCCAGGTTACAGCAGTAATTAAGGAATTAGAGAGATCGTGAAGTGCAAAATCCTGCTCCAACAGTCACCAGCACTTGAGGTTTTAGAGCCTGCATACTGCAGTGAACTAGCCAGATCAGGAAAAAGGATCTCAAAATGCATTTAGATGATTAAAGAGCAATAAGCACAAAATATGGGCACTTAAGTTCAGGAGAAAGATCCAAACCATCACCTAAACTTCTTACGTGCCTAGAAAGCCACAGGCAAGTAAAACCAACATATCTAATTGCCACCACAGGTAGTAAAATGGCAAATGGAGCCCTTTTTTATTATAAGGCCAGTTTTCAGGGTGTCATTTCAGATTGCTTAAATATATATATTTGTGCCTACAATTGAACAGAAGATGCATATTTCATAGAATATCATGCTAGTCCACAACTATGAGAAAGAACAGCAGTGGCACAATTGCTAGAATCTGATGAGTTCTTTGATGAGGTCTTTCCAGATGGACTATGTAGCAGTTTTGTAAGCCTGTCGAATATGTCAGCAGCTCTTTAAAGTATTACTAGAGCATAATCACAGCACTTTCATGTGTCTTAACTAGCAACTCCTGCGCCCTTTTACTCCTCATGGCATATGTTGTTTAATTGCAGAGAAAAGTAAAGAAAAAAATGAGAGGGTTTACAACACTTCAAGTGGAAGCTCATTAGCACATAAAATACCTCATCTAATTCAAGGAGGTTTCCTAGCTTACTAACCTGCAATTACATTACATTTTGATGGAAGTGTTGAAGAAATTTCTATCATGCTTTAGACAAATAGCTTGCAGTGTTAAACTAATGCTGTTCAAACTAGTATTGCCACTGAATAAAGTAACAAAGAACTGAACAAATAATGATTGCATAACAGTATGTCCAGCATGCAGATGGCTAATTAAAAAAGTCACTTAAATTTCTTGTTTTATATTTACAAGTATTTTTCCTCTTTGGAGAAGGCCAGTGTATCATTACCAATCTAATGATGGCAACACAGAATGAACTGTATCTGTCCCAGCAAACAGGCTAATTTAGCACCAGTACAGATGTGAGTACAACACTGCTACAAGAAGGCCTGACTCAGCAATTACAATAGATCAGTAACCAACAGGCTCCAAAAAAAAAAGGCAAGGAAAATGATGTAGACTTATGAAATGCCTTTCTGATTCAGTTATCAAATTTATTTGCAGACCAGCTTTTCCCAAGGTGAGAAATGGGACAGAAAAAATTCTGTCTGCATAACAGAAACAGAAGAATTGTTAATAGGCAAAGTCTTCATGTGAGCATTTGTAATGTCCTTCCTTTCTTAAGAGCTCAGTACGGCCTAACACATCCACCATAGCTGCTGGTCTACAGAAGCTCATCAGGTTTCCCCATCAATAGTGTCTATGAAATCCTGACACCTGTATCACACAATACTGAATAATGTTTTTTTTTGCTCCAGAGACACAGACTACTGCTGGTCTGAGTTCTTTTAGGGCAATATGAGTTTTGGGAAATGACAAGCGGATGCTTCATAAATATTCAGTCTGCCCTGATACCCAAGCTTGGGGATCTCTTGAGTAAGTGCAATTCAGTGAGGCAAAGAAATAATTTTAAATGAGTCATATGGAACAGAGGACATAGACACAAAACCCAGCTGTGATAGTTATAATTTCCCATCACTTGTCATTGTGTATCTGCTAAAGGCTATTGCCCCCTTTCCCAAGACTACTGCTCCACAGACAAGCAAATGGAAGGGAGACTGTAATAGCTCCTCATCTGTTTGACTGCTAACTTTAGTGCATCTGTCTGACAGAGCACTGAGGCACACAAAGACAGCTTAAAGGATTCCCTGCCTTGGGTAAGCTGCAAGGGAAGAAACCTCTGGCTGGGGATGGTGATAAGCAACTGGGGAGCGATAATGTCTCCAGCTACTATAGCTGCATCCACCAGATCTACTACAAAATTATCTCTCAAGAAAAGGGGGTCCTTTGGGGTTAATGCACACATTTTTCCCAATCTGGTCTTGAAAAAACAGCAGAATCCTCCCACATCCTCCCTGATATTGAGAGCAGCCTCTTTGTCATCACTTTTTTCTCAGCCACTCCCAAGTGCAAAGCTTTCCAAAATGATTTGAAAGGAAATAATCATTCAGAGGCAGCCAGTTTCTTTTCTCCTGTGCCAAAGGAGGTTGGAATCAAATGACAAAACTTCAGGTATTTTGCTAGGGCAGGTGTCTCAGGCTCCTATCTAGTCACTGAAGAGAGAGAAACATGTCTAAAGGGTAATTCAGATCTTAGGTGAATGGCTTTCCCTGTGGAGGAGGCTACTTTTCTCCACTGACTGCAGATGGAGTCTGGAGTGATTACATCCCTAACTTAAGTGCCTCATTTTAGCATCTACATTTGGATGTTGTGAATCCAGGCCAAAGCACAGCTAATCATTCACACATAACAGCTACATTTAGTAGCACACATAACACACTCCTGCCAGAGAGGGACAAAGTTACAGAAAAGCAAGAGGTAGGACCCTAGAACAGAATCACAGAATCATTGAGGTTGGAAGAGACCTGTGGAGATCATCTAGTCCAAGCCCCCTGCTCAAAGCAGGGTCAGCTAGAACAGGTTGCTCAGGACCGTGTCCAGTTGGGTTTTGAGTAACTTCGAGGAAGGAGACTCCACAACATCTCTGGGCAACCTGTTCCAGTGTTTGATCACCCTTACTGTGAAAAAGTTTTTTCTTATATTTAAGTTAAATTTCCTGTATTTCAATTTGTGTCCATTGCTTCTTGTCCTGTCACTGGGTGCCACTGAGAAGAGTCTGGGCATTCAGTACCTTGGCCTTTTCCATGTCACCTGTCACCAGCTTCCCTGCCCCATTCAGCAGCAGGCCCACGTTTTCCCTAGTGTTCTTTTTGCTGTTGATATAGCTGTAGAAGCCTTTCTTGTTGCCCTTCACATCATTCTCCAGATTCAACTCCAGATGAGCTTTGGCTTTCCTAACCCCATTCCTGCAGACTCAAACAGTGTCTTTATATTTCTCCCAGGCTACCTGTACCTGCTTCAGCCTCTTTTATGCTTCCTGTTTGAGTTTAGTTAGGAGCTCCTTATTCATCCATGAAGGCCTCCTGCCACTCTTGCCTGACTTCCTGCACATAGGAATGGACTACTCTTGAGCTTGGAGGAGGGAGACCTTGAAAATCACCTCTTCTGAACCCTTCTTCTCTCCAGGATCATATGTATCCCATGGGATTCTTCCAAGTAGACAACTGAATAGGCCAGAGTCTGCTCTTCTGAAGTCCAGAGTTGCGAACCTGCTATTTGTCTTGTTCCCTCCTCTCACGGTCCTGATTTCCACCGCACCTTGGTCACTGCAATGAAGACTGTCCCTGACCTTCAGATCCCTGACCAGTTCTTTGTTTGTAAGGATCAAGTCCAGCAGAGCATCGCCTCTCATCTTCTTATTTCCCCCAAGCAGTGACACAAGACCAGCACTGCTCAATACCCTAATCTATGTGAAGTAGTTCAACCTGATGCCTAGTGAGTGCTAACTCCCTACCCTTATTATAACAACAAGCTTCAGGAGAAAGGCTCAGACAGTTGTTATCATTATGCTGAGTAGCTGGGCATACATGGGAAAGTGAAAAGAAACCTTGCCAAGCACATGAGAAAATTTGAAGAAAGTCTAGATATATGCTCTTTCAGAACTTTCAAGCCAAGAGATTTGTATTAAATAAGAAATTAACAAGAAAAAACCTTGGAGATGGTCACCCTGGAGCCCTAATGTTAGCAGCCAGATCCTGCATATGAAAATGACTGTATTTATACATGCAATCTAAGACTTTAAAATCTTGAATTAGCTCAAAAACTGAAATGAAATACTGCCCTGTACATCCAATAAAAACCTAAGTCTTTTTTAGACTTTGGAATCACAATAATGACCCTCTCTAGACAAGATGTGCAAGATTATAGAAAAGGTCACTTGCGACTTTTGAAGAATTAATGGCATGAATATCTAAATGAACAAGAGAAAAATTGGTCAAAGAAAATCCTAAATTGAATGCAAGTAGTCTCAGTCTCACAAAACAATACACAGTCATTCTGTCTAAGTTAAAGCTCTGCCTATGTAGAGAGAGTTTCAAGGAAGTCTTAAGACAGCTTCTGGCAGAAGGGAAGCAGAGCTTCATCATACTGCAAATTCTGTTAAGGTATTTCACTATGAGACAGTTGTTTTTCCCTATTCTAGTTAAAACATGACAAACTGTAGCCTAGATGAGGCAGAATATTACCAGAGCTCTAGCACAGTCCAGGTACAATGTTAAGCTGAAGCCTGTCCATCAGATCAAACCATAGTTTCCTACGCGTATGCTGGAGGGGAGTGAAGAAGAATCAAATGCACTGTGACTGTGGTTCTCTAATGCAGCTCTACTTTGTAATGCACATTGGCTCTAAAATGACCATGTTACATGCACAGTTTTATAAAATATTTTCCAGTAAGTTCAGGGAGGAATCTGGAAAAACAGCCATGATTTAAATAACAGAACTCAGTACCTCTATCACAAACAGGCAGTTTCCCTTTACCTTGATCTAAAATTTCCTTTAAATTATAAATACTTTTTTGGAAAAGGGCTAACTCATTTTAAGGAATGTGAGCTTTGACTGGGTTGAAACTAAAGCCTCAATAACAAATCAAAAAACATAATTTTATCTGAAAACTGCATACTTATCCTAGCTACAAGCGTAACATCTACAATTGTTAAAAGAATCAGGCATAGACATTGTTTTCTTTTACTTTTGTTAGATCGGTCTAAGTTGACTGCTTTTTGTAAAAAATCAGCCATACTTTATCCTCCCACATACTTTAAACAAAAATAGCCATTTTCTATAAAGAAAAATTCTTACTAAGAAACAAATGCAAACTTTAAGGTGTTTGATCAGAACTTGGAAGCATTTTAACTAAATAAATTTCAAAGCAAACCAATCAAACATTTGAGGTCAATACTGTCTTTTCCAAAAATAGGAAGATAGTATCTTACAAATTTCATTTTACAATCAAATCCATGCGTATGCTTATTTTCCTGAAATATTTCATAAGGACTTTTAAACACAAGAACAGGTTAGCATCTTGAAGCTTACCAACTCATACAAATTCAAACTCATACACTGATATAAGCAAGCAAACACTGTTTTGCCTGTAAAAATATAGACTGTAATACATCAGATTGCTATAGGAAATAATCCAAAACCTAATTATCTAATTTTGCCTGTTTCATACAACAAAATTTAACAGGTGAGAAATGGTCACTGCATTGTGTAGTGCAATAAATGGATCATGACATCCAGAATATTATACCATTACAGATTCCTGTTTTTTATCTCATGGCATATTTACTCTAGCTAACTGACTCTTCATGTGCTCCATTAGTTTCCCAATTGCATTAAGGAGCATCCACTCTGTGCAACAGAGAACTGCCTAATGAAACTATAATTTAGAAGATTTAAATGCATAAGATATCTTAGGTCACTTCAGCTACATCTTAAGCACTATACTATAGAAGAGAATTTGGCTACTTACTATGTAAGTAACAGTGAGCAACTGACTAAGAACTATGACAGCTAAGAAAATTAAAGGTAAAATCTGAGTTAATACTTTAACCTCAGCTCACACTATTGTGCCTTTTTAAATTTTATGTCTTGGTAATGGCCTCAATTAATGCTGGAATGTCATCTGGATTTGCAATCTCAGTGTTCATTCTCCTTCCTCTGATGGATCTAAGCCAGGATCCTTTAACATGCTTGACTGCAATACTGCGTAGGCTGTTGTGGTATTTCATGAGATATCATATTTCTCTCTTAATCCATTAGTTGTGTTATAATAACAAAAATGAAAAAGCCTGACATAATTTTAGAAATGGTTACAGTAAATAGAAATGGCTCAAAGGGACTGCAGGATGTCTGCATCAGTTTGACTACTGCAAACACACAAGCTCCAGTTCATGGATGACTTTATCAGCAGAAGCACCAAGCTATTATTACTACAAAGAGCCAGGATGAAAATAGCACAAATCACCTGCTAATGCATCCATGGTTGATCAGAGCTGGGTACCTACTGAGAAATTCTACCTAATTTTCTTATGAACCTATTGTTCACATGTCCTTTTTGTCTCTCTTTCCTACTATCTGTGAATGTGCTCCTGAATTTCACTATTAAATATACTCACATCATCAGCTGCATATGCCACTTTTTCAGAAAAGTTTCTTTGCCTGTAAGGAAATAAAGTTTTTTTGATAATAGGGGGAAAGATACTTCTCAAGCCATAAATGTTTTATTTAAGTCAGGAAAGTCAATGCTCAAAATGTCTGTGAACTACAATCTGTCTGAAGAGTGACTTTCAGAATTTTCATTTCTATTGTATCCATGTACAGGCTAACACCACAGTTATTTGTGATTAAAAACCAAATTAACGTGCAACCAAGCAAAATAATCTACTTAAAAAAAGCAAATTTAGAACAAGCCCAATTCAGACTAGTTCACATGCAATGTTTTTTTTAGATCACCACTGGAAAGCTTGTAACAAGAGGCTTTCACAATTGCATGTTGAACTGAAAAAAACTGTCTTTTTATATATTTGGCTTTGATTCTGCAAACACAGTCAGAAGTAATTTTGCATCCATTACTAGTCTAAACAATGACTGGGACTGCTGAGGTGTATAAATGCATTCATGTGCGTAAGCGTTTTCAGACTCAGTCCTTAGTTTTACAACTAAGTTTTATTTAAATTTCCTTTTGGTATATTAAGAAAAGTTAGGCTTAACAATTGCATGTTTGTCACAGTCCATCATGTATTACCCTTTGATTCAGCAGCCAATTGCACTACTCCAGACAGCAACAAAAACAGAGTTTGTTCCTTCACAGGTGTACTAAGAGCAGGATAATGCAAGATGCCCCTCCAGGCTCCTTGAAATTTCTTGTCTGTCATTTTTTGTTTTGTTTTAATTAAAATAAATATATWTTTTTTAAAGATTTGCCATAAGTGTATAGACTTTTAAAACACTGTATGTATTCTTTTAGAAATATCATCCAGGGAAAGTAAAATAAAGTCACAAATTAGTTATTTTCTGATAGGGCAAAACATAATGTTACTGTTTTCTAGACACCCACCTAGTTTTTCCCTGCTTTCTCTGTTTGTGTATGTGTCAATCTCTACCTTCTTTCATGTTTTTCATCTATGGAGAATTCAGCTTGTTATGGCACATACTTGCATCTAATCCCTCTTTTCCTTTTAAACCTTGGGATGTGTTGACACTTCAGTTATGGTAAGTGTATTACGAATTAGAGATGCAGAGCCAAATACTAAAATAGATAGAATTACAAGTGTTTGTGCTGACAGCAAATCTCTCTATAGCATTACAAAACAACTGTAATGCTGAAAGTCTCTCTCTACACGTAACTTCCGACAGATGTTATTAAATTACTGTATCCCAGAATTTGTACAGGATAGTGAATACACTTTAAATTGACAGCAGCTGTGTTACTTCTGTCAAGCCAGGGATAATCCTGGGTTGTTGAACTGCTGTGGCTTTCTATTCAGGTAGACAGACCTTTAGACAAGGAGATGAGATTGGCTAAAGCCAACTTAACAGGAGAAAGAAAAGGAAATAGCAATTATTTGTTATGATACCATCATAGTCTTCCTACACATAAAAACAGAAAAATCAAGAACACAATTATTCTCAATTCAATTATTCTCACACACAAGCTATTCTTTTCTCCATATATTAACTATGAATCAGCTAAGATTATAACACAGCCAAAATAAATTACCTATCTTGTGGTATTGTATGTCCAGCAGCAGTATCAAAAGGTAGTAATGGTCGGATCCTGCAGTGGACTCTGATATTTCCTCTTAATTCCTAGGATTAGAATATTAACATGCATTTAATACAAAGTCCTGGAGAGGACAAATACACCAGAATAAGTTCTGCAGGCATAAATATATTTAAGAAAACAGACAAGTGTTTGCAACATCAGAGCTTTAGACTTTCCATGGAGAAAAAAAAACAAACATCAGTATCATTTGTCCTCTCCTAACTTTAACTGAGAAAGTGTAAACTCTTCAGAGTCATGGAATGGTGTGGCCCTCCCCAGTCTAGATGGCAAAAAAAAAAGGCTTTCAATCTGAGCCATTTTCCCTCTTCAGTCTCCTTCTTCTTTACTTGAGCTTCTTCAGACACCTATATTAACTTGGCAGGCAACAAGTTGAAACACTACATTTCTCCGCAAACACCAGACCTGAGGAAGATGTGGAACATAAAACATTCTTTTCCTTTTTCTCTCCCTCATGTATTCATATATGACTAAAAAGCCAGTAAGTGATTTTTCTCTGTAGACTGTTTCAGACTTTAGTTTATCTAACCTGGTGTTTTTCTTTCCCTTTTGCTGGTGTTCACTTCTTGCCTTATATTAATGAAAACAGCTTGTCTGTGATGACTAGTGAACACTGTCATTAACTCCACATTGCCTTGGGGAATATCCTTTCAGTAAATTGCAAGGCACACAAGGAAGAATTTGGAAGGTAAGTATTTTGTAACAAAGATTTTCATTTTTCTAGATGGAAAAACTTAAAAGAATTTTGTTTGAAGATGGCTTGTGTTTCTAAAAATCAGGTCCCTTTTAGAGGTCATGAGTCAGGCAACCCAAAACTAGTAATTTGTAGTGGGGGGGAAGAGTGAAGTTAACAGTGTAAAAATAAAAAATGAATCCCAAATGGACCATCACTAATAAATGAGAAGGATATAGCTAGATATATTTGGAAAAATAAAAGAAGAAAATTTTGCAATTTCAAGTCAATCATTTTAAAAATTCCAGAACAATTTCAGGGCAACATTTTGCTCCATGCAGCAACAATCGAACTTGAATTTATATACCTTGAATTTCACATTGTGGGGAAATTGCTAAATGAGAAATGATGTTTCCCAGGGGTTGCAATTTTAGAGAAGAGGATTAGGAAACTCAGTTTTGCTCACTTTTCAAAATGGATCATACTCTTTAGGGCAATGTGCCCCAGGAGTGCATTTGGAAGATGTTTGTGTAAAATGAATGAGCTGGGGCTTATTGTAAGACAGAAGTACCTCAGCAAAGAAATGCATTGTATATAAATAGCTGGGCAGGTGATATATTTGTGAAAAGTATATCCATTGCCTTTACTGGTGAGGAAATTATAGGCATAATTACAAGAAAATACAAAATGTTCTGTCATTAAAGATACTTACAACTAAACTGTTATGTAGAGCTCTCCTCTTATGCTTTTCCTTCTCGTATCTCTCCGTTACCTCTTGTAGGGACTGCTCAAGATCAAAAGCTTTTATCTGGAACACTGGAAGAAGAAAGTCATTTCAAAGAACTAAATTCTATGACTTTACAGAATGGGTTTACCAATAGCACCTCCTGAAATATAAGCATAAACTTCTTTAACTTCTACCACACCTAAGTTAAGACAGTCAGTTTGTGATTTACTAGTCACCTCTGAAAAACCCCATCTTACTTCTTACTATGAAATGGCTATGCAAAGTTGCAGATAGTTACCACATGTATACATGTGCAGTCTTGAAAAATGATCAAAAAGACAAGATATTCAAAGGTAGCTTAAATGTGTCAGCTTAGTTAGACCAGCATTAGCTGGCAGTGAAGCCTAAAACCGAAACCTGAAGCAAACTGCTTCTGGATGGGGCTAAATCGTGCCATGTTTGCAGATTATTAGATTCATGCCAGCTTAAGTTACAAGATGTTAGCTTATCATTTATCCTCAGCCTCATTTACAGTACTACTAATCCTGTAAACAGCTATAAGATTGTCCTTTATGATAGCTACATTCACTTCACGGCTAAGATTTCGTAAAACACAACTGATCTTTTGGACCCTAGAGAGTCTCCATACAAATTGAGAGCAATAGGGGACATTATAAAAGCTTTCCAACCTCACAAAATGATTTTATTTCAGCCCAATTACATTAACGCTGAGCAGGCCTAAAACAAAAATACAGTCCAGAAGGCTTATGAAGTAACTGTAAACCTGTGTAAAAAGCAAGCTTTTAGGAAACCCTGTGAGAAATCAATCTCTCCAGCAATTAGTGACCTGTTTGAGATGTAGAGGAGCAATCAGCCAGAATCATGATTTGAGAGCTGAGTTAGCAAGCTGGTCACCAGGCTGAGTATGTGCTATCTTACAAAGAAAGGAATGGACTTTTAGGGTCTCAGCACATCACACATATCATTTATGCTCTCTGATGTAGACTAAAATTTAGAGAACTTCAGAGGACCTTTGTTGGCACTGGGGATTTCTCAGATCTTATTTTTGCAATACTCAAGCTGTTCACCTCCAGCTCATAATGTTTCTCCACAGTTTATGCATCCAGGGAAAAATGATGCCAATAGCTGAAGAGTCAAAGTCTAAGAGCTTCACCAAGAAAAACCCCTTTCTTGCATTCAGCATGTGGAATAACACTAGTTTGTCTTGGATTGGAGAATCACATGCAAGTAAATACTACAATAAATTGTCAAAAGTGACTCTGATATTCACTGGCCCTTAATCATATAATACTTTTTAAAAAATGAGATTTTAATCCATTGATTGGTTAAGTAATCTTCATAAAAATTATGTTAGCAATTTAGAAACTTGTGTACACACAAACTTTCAATTTGTGGAGTTTCTTGGATAAACAGTAAAGTTAAGCAGTAGGTGCTCCTTCATTCTTTCAATCTTGAAAGGGAAAAGAAAATATTCGTTTGTTTCAATATTTAAGTGATCTCTGCATGATGACTCTTAGAAGCCTACTGGACATTATAGCTTTTGTTTCAGTTAACTTATGCTTTCATTACTCAAAAAAGTTTCTAACTAGCCCTTTTATGGTGAAGGTGACCCTGAAAGCAGAAAACAACCTTGGGGCTTCCTAATTTGACACAAGGGTTTTGGAGCAGGCAGGTGAAGGACTGCGATCTGTAGAAAATGAGTCAAGTTGTTGCACCTATTAGATGCTATTTTCATATTTGTAAGAGTGAACCATCAGTTTTAACCTCTCATCTTCTGTAAAGCTTCATGTGCAGCACAGATAAGCTTCTTGAACAGAAGCTCCACAGAGCAAATTTCTTAATACATAAATTACTTCTGAACTTTTAATTTTTCTGAATGTGGAACTATTTAGTTTTAAACCTAAACATTTTTTTACCATTTTCCAAGATTTCTGCTTGGCTTCAGCTACAAACTACTCAGAAGTTATAATATTTTCATTGATAATCAAGGGGCAGCCACTGGGTACATCTGTTTTAAAATACTAGTAACCCACTGCTCTTCATTATTCAAGAGTAGTAGTCATAACATGCATGCAGCTGTTATGGACATTTATCCCTTTTACCCATGCTTTGCCTGTCTCATCTACTTACACAGAAGCTTTCTGGGAACTGGGAATGCTCTTTTTTTTCTATTTTTCTGTTTAAACAGCACTGAGCACAGCTGGGATCTTAGTTAATAATCAGGTCCATATTAGTGGAAGAGTGAAAAGAGTGATAGCTTGCAAACATGTTCAGGCTTGTAATGTTCCTTGAGTTGACAGTCCTGGTTATGGAGATCTTCATTCCCTCCTTTCAATGCAACTCCAGCCCTTACAGCTGGGCTGGCACAACTGCTTGTGCGGTCACACTGTAAATGGATCAGGGAACTGATCTGGGCTAAAAGCAACCCTTCTTGCTGAGTAACTTTTGTCCTGGATCAGTTCCCTAATCTGTTTTGTGTGTGGTCACACAGTTGTATCAGCATAACTGAAAGGCCAGTGCCAGCGACACCATCAACAGGAGCAGCATAACCTAGCACAGCCACCAGAAGATATGGATGTGYAGCTGTCCCCATAGGTCCCTGGGGTTTTTAGTGCTTCTTCCAGACTAGATTCTAGTTTAAAAAGGAGGTCACTCCAACCTTGCCTCCTAGGATAAGCAGCTATGATGCAATAGACTTAATTGCAAAATCCTTTTGAATTCTTCTGAAGCTGTGTTTTATATCCTGCGACACCTGTAGCATTGTTCTTTGGGCTGTTGCAATATTTATGTTACATGCACAGATTCATTGGGCATTTAGCTTCCTAAATCTCTGACTTAAGTTTTTATAGGTCTTCCTATTTTGTTTTTCATTGTAGGAGGAACATTTTCAAGATATAAAAAATCTGGGTCCAAGGCCCCTCTCCTCTTCCCCCACTCAATTCTAAGAAGGAGAGGCTTTCCAAAGGCAGCTGAGCTGGTGGGACTCCACTGTCCAGCTGTGGGGAAGAGGTGGTATTCACATTCCACAAATATAAGTTATCAGCGCAGTGCAGAGCTCAGCTTTCTGCAGGAGGAAGGGCTTAGAGGCACAGCACCTAGATGTCAGCATACAGGCAAAGTGGGAGATAAACTCTTTACCCATTTTTCCTTCTTCACCAACCCGGAGAGAAAATGTCTTTGAACCACAAAGGATGCACAAGCCATTGAGCTCCAGCAGCTTTCACAAAATATGTTAATAACCTGCAGCAACACCTCTGTCACATATTCACAAGGACAGATTTTGCTTGTTAGTACCTGCCACCTTGCCAAGCAGTGAGAACAGTGGTTTCCCCTCTTTGAATCTATTCTGCATGCACAGATGCTGTTATTTTCTCTTTCTGATAATACCTGCATGGTGAAGCAAGCTAAGAAGTCATCTTAAATTTTCAGAACCTCCCTACACTTCCAAAAATCTGCTTAATTGTTGCACCTGCCTCAGTAGTATCATTTGCAGTCAGGCGGCCAACATTTTTTGCTAAACTGACAGCAGCTTTGTTTATGAGGGAAATAGGCCTACAACAACAGAATGCTGGGTGCTTTTCTCCTATACGAATTACTGATTTCTGTTACTGTTTCACTGGGAAAGATGGCAGTTGCCTGATTTTCAGACAATGATTCAATATTTCTAAGCAAGGGAGTACTCAATTATTACACAAAAGTTTTATAGCTTGCTGCATGACTACTAGAGCTTCAAGATTCACCTTTTTGAATGTTTCTTCTATAATTCTCTTGCTTATCTTCRGTTTCTATTTTAGGATTAAACGGATAACATATGTTGTCTCTAGAATACATATTTTGGGCTTTCTGCTTAGAAAAAATTATATGTAATTTCAGGATGGCAATTCTGAATATAATATTTAATCTTAAAATAGAAACTCCATCTGAAGTGTTTGGGAGAGGCCGGAAAAATGTCCAGCTCAGGAACATAAGACATTCACCTAAGCACCAACACACTATTTTCATATAGGTGAGGAAGCTCCTCCTGGTTATGATTTCATAAAACAATGTACCATGAAGTGCAAGGCCAGAACAGACAATAGGAATTTGCAAGGCCTTATAAGGAATATTTATTATTTATTTACCCCACATCTGCTCATGTGCCAAATCCAACCTCCTATCTGTCCCTTTAGCCCCCTGTTTCAATAAGGGGAACATTCACCTTTACCTAGGTTTACTTTTCTACTTTGTTTTTTTCCAGACTCAAAGACAACTTGTTTAAGCGTTTTCTCTACATGGATAACAGAGTGATCTAATCTATTACAATTAATCATTTTAACCATGACTTACTACATAACATACAGAGAAAAGTTCTGCAAATACCTGTGACTGAGCATACTGCTTGTAGCTCCTGACATGAGTAGTCCCATTGAAATCAAATCAGCCCCAAAATTAATTATTTCAAACAAAAATAAAAACAGGAGAAAAACATTTTTTTATACAGCAACACATGGATATCAGAATGTGCATCATACAGGGACTTGGAGTATAAACTCATGAATTTATGGTTAGTTCACCAGGCTGCTACAGTTCAAACAATGTAAACCCTCATATCACAATCAGATATATGGCATGTTCTTCTCAGGCCTCGCAGGAGCTGCAACAGAATCAAGGACACTGGAAGTGGGTGCAAAGATCCATACCAACAGGTCCAGACATAGGACCAAGGCACCTTGGCCTCAGTTACAGGGGCAGAGAGCACCAATGCATTGCAGGGTGTGCTTTATATGTACACATGAACAAGGACCTGAACATTGAAACTGCAATCCTTATGGTGTTATTATCTTCACTCTAGCATGTGCATCGGTTTTTAATTTAGAAGTAAAATGTTCTCCTTAAATACACAGAAAAATAATTAAAAATATAGTCTGTCCTAATTTTCAGACATTATTTTGAGAAGTCTCTGAAATCTCTTGAGTCCTTTTCTGGTACAGTCAAAAGTAAAAAGAATTCAGCAAAAGCAACACTCTCCTTATTCAGCTATTCTAAAACCATCAAGATAACAAGGCTGAGAATTCAGATTTAAAATGTTACAGCTGAGCCAACCCAGCAGCCTAGTAGCAGCTGCTATCAGCACAGAAACTAAATCTGAACCATTTATCAGCCTCACAGCCCTGTGAAAATGAAGGGTTATTTGTATTCTTTGTAACGTTTCCTGAGGGCTCTATGACAATCTAAGGTCAAACGAAGAAAAGTGCTACCATTTCAGTGACTTGTGTCTCAGAACCAAACCCAACCTTTCAATGTTACTAACATTTAACAGTGACATTGTTGATGTTACATGTTTGAAATGTAAGTGCAATGAGCCTTACTTTGCATTGCTTCATTTTGCAGCTCTATCCTTTGGACCGTTGTCAAAACTTGGTAAAGATAAGTCTTGCATTGATGCTGAAGGTCTTTTGAAAGCTCAAGGGCAAATGAATGGAGGCTCTTCAGGTCTTGCTTAAGCCTCTTATCAGCAAAAAGAAAAAAAAAACAAAAAACATGTTATAAAGACATAAAAACAGCAGCTGAGGAAGAATCAAAATAACTGCAATGCAAATAATTATGGTGAGATATCCCAGTCAAGAAGAACACTCTACTTGATGAAAGGAAGTCATCAGGAGTGCATCTTTCAGTATATTTTGAGAAGGATCCTGCAAGATACTCAGCAATTTCATCTCCTAAAGACTTCAGCAAGACTTAAGGATCCTTACCATCTTACTGCACATTCTTGGGCTATTAAAGTCTCAGGTGTAACAAAGTATCTTTCTTATTTCATCAAACAAAAGTAACTGTGAATGTTCTTTCCACTTATAAAATAAATACAGAATTAGCAATGAATAAATAATGATCCATATATCCCTTACTGCACTCATTTTCTACACTGTGTTCAGCAGGTGTTTGCTAAGGTTCACCATAAGTCATTTCTTAAATAAGCCAGCTCTATGCATTCCTATGAAAACAAATGTATTTTGAGAAGCTCAGAAACCTTTATTGTTCAGAAAAGTATTTATATTATTATTGTAACTCAGTACAACATATATTGTGTGACCTTTAAATATTTATATCCAGAGCATCTTACATTCACTTAAAAGTTCAAATAAAGTAAAAATAAAATTGCCCTAATTTTAGGATTAGTAGGCTTTCTGACTTCAAGGTCTTGGAACAGGCACTTAAAGCCACCTGTAAAAGGAGCTTAACAGTATCTTATCTCACAGCACACCGTGATGATTCATTAGTCAGTGTGGTGAAAAGTGTCACAATTATTCTGTGAGACTTAAATTGTTCCAATTGTGATAATGACCTTGAATTAATTGACAAGTTTTAATGATAAAACAATAAACTAAACAAAAGGGAGGTAATCACTGTAGCTGTCAGTCTCAAAAGCTGCAGAACTCAATCTTCAAGATTGAAAGAAATCAATTTTTTTTTTAATTACAGGTATAGGATTACCATTAATTTAGATTTATCTGGAGAGCTTTCAACTCTTCTAGCATACATTTATCTCTGATAGTAAGCCATCTCAATCCACTGCTACTGTGTCACAAGCAAGTCTGCCATTTTAGCTAACCTAAAACGTAAAATATCACTGCAAGATCTACTGAGAACCACCACTGTAATTACACTAAATCCTTTTGCCTATTTAAAATTAGAGTCCTTTCCTGAGTTATTTCTTGGTTATTAGATGGAGGCTTTCGAAACTGCCCTGAGAAAAACTGACATTTGTAAGTGTCCTTGAAAGGAACTCACTATTCTATGGAGTAACTTAAGGAGCAAGTACTTCAGCAAAGGAAAATATTATTTTAATACTACTGGGGAAAATTTCCAGTATCTTTAGTGCAAAATTAAGACTGCCTGACTGAGCATACAGCAAAAAAATCTTGCTTCTGAGTGCTCCCAATATGGATGAACTCCCAGTGACGTCAACAGACTTTGCAGTCTACTGCTGCAAAACTGCTACAAATTTTAAGCTAACTGAGGCATTGCTACACTTCACTGCAAGCAATGCTCTGAATGCAGTAAGCCATAGATCAGGTTCATATCTGATTGTTTTCTTGTTTTTTACTATATTTGATAAACACATACATGTTTAGAGCATAGACTATGGCTAGCTTATTACTAAATGTTTTTACCTGTATTGCTCTGTGAAGCTGTGTTACAACAGAGCTTCTCTGCAAGGTCTGCTGCTGTCTGTGAGCAGAGTAGAGCTGCAAAACTTCATTAGTGCTTCTTCCAGCCAACTCTTGATACTGTTAAAAAAAACCCAAAACCTAAAAACATCACATTGAAGACTCAAAACTCTAAGTGTATTTTATTCTAATATTAGAGATTCCTAGTAGCCATGGTTAGAAAATCGACATCTAAAAAAATGAATGTTATCTCCTACCACATGAAACGCTATATTTGGAACAGACCTGCTGTAGATGTCTTCTTTATGAGTTGCACTTTAGAAATACCTGCCTCTCTCATTAACCTAGAGTGACTAGATCAGATGCTGATGTGTACCCTGCAGACTTTGCACTCACTGCAGGCTGAATGTTACAGTGCCCCTCTGAGATGGGATAGAGCGGGTCAAACACCCCAAGCTTCTTGTTATATCAGCATGGCTTGTTACCATCCTGTGCAGGCTTGGTCAAAGTGAGTAGCATGTAGTAGTATGGCCTGACTATTTATTTACATATTTCTATAAAGAATGCTTGGCAATTTATATGAAATATTAAAAGTTCACTGTTGGAAAACCTGTGCACAGGCTGCAGTTTCACAAGACTCTGGCACAAACACTGACTTAGGATGTTGCTGCTTTTGGCTACTCCTTCCCACCCCCACACTGCTGCACCTTTTTTTTGTGACAGTACAACTGCTTTTGGGGCTATTCTGAGAACCAGATCAAGGAAACTGGCCCAGCTTATAAGTAAACCATCCAAATAGGTATTTTAAAGTTCAGTTGTTCCTTGTTCCTTTTCACAGTGTGGCATCACAAACTTGCTAGCACAAATGAGGATCACATACTGTGGGGACAAGCAGCACCTAGGATTCTTGTGAAACCAAAGCCCAGGTGAGAAAAAGTATCCACCCCTAAAGGTTTTGTCAAGCACAGGAGATACCTGCACTCTTTCTGAGAAAGGCACTATTTCATTCTCCAAAAACATGAGGGAAGTTAATAACTCAGAAACTCAGAACAAAAACTGCCTGCTGGGTAATTTAAGGATCAACAGAATGCAGGTGATGAGAGAGGACCTTCCAACTGGAGTGAACTCTTAAGTATTTCCCCAATAAAGAGTGATTACAGAAGCTAGTATTCTTCCTGGGTCCAGCACCTAAGGGTGCAGATTAGGCAATGCAGCAGATAACCATTTATGGCATGTTGGCCAAATACAAATTTAAGAGGTTCCTTTCTGTTAATTCAGAGTACATAGACTAAACGTGTTTCTTTTTCTGCTCTGTCACCTTTGTCCCTGTAAATATTTGTAACTGAATCATCTGATAACATGTGATTTTGTAGATACATAATTTCTTTGCTTTTACCTTTTTATGATTCATGTGAAGGACCATCTCAAGGTAACTGGGTAACATCACAATATTCTACTTCTGTAGGGTTGTAAACCTCAACAACGGAATACTGAAATGCTTTTGCAGTACCTAAAACCCCATACTTATTCTTGAGGATCTAAATGGTTACAGCTGTGTCTTCTCTTATTGTAAAGGGGTGGTTTAGTAGGTGGTTTGGAGTATCTGTATTTAGTCCAGAAGGGTCTCTGATATGCAGCATGGTCTCGGGGGGGAGCACAGGTTAATTGCTAGAATCTTGCAGGAGCTGGTAATACACAGCCCCTGACTTGCTGTTTCTTTGCTCTCAGATCCTGCCAACACTGACTCCGCTGCATTCAGTAGCGTTGCAATGGTGCAAAACTGCAGTAATGAAACAGTCAGTTGGGCCTTCAGGGATCAAAGCAACCAAAGCAATTTTTAAAGGAGGTGGAGAATAATCCTTTCTAATAATATACAACAATCTATCATTCAAAAATAATATTTATGGCCAAATTTTTGAGATGTTGAAATCAAACAGAAAATAGAAATAGTGCAATTTTGAACATTTAGAGGCAAGAACACAAAAGGGAAATCTCTGTAGACTACTACTGAAATTCTGCACTGTACTGTATTAAAAACTGTATTTTGATGATTTATAGATGATGATTTAAGCGCCAATCCTGGCACTTAAAATCAGCTGCAGCTTCTTCACTTCTTTCCTGCAATCTATTGACATCTGTCATTGCTTAACCAGTATGGATAGCTTCCTTCCCTATTTTTGGAATGCATTTGTCTCTAGCACAGGCTTATTTCCCAGGTTATTCAGTCCATAAATTCTGTGACTGCAGTTCCCAATTGTTTATATTAACAGAGCAATACAAGAGTACAAGGATATAAAAAAGCTAACACTATCCACATAATGGAGTTTGATTTAATTCCAATCATCTGATAGTGATAGAGTGATAGGTAAAAAGTAAACAAAGAATCAATTGCAGTTTAACTACAGTTGACATCTGCAAGAACACCACCACAATGTTCTGGAGTTCTTAGAATTAAAAAAAAGTGTTTCACTTACCTAAACTAACTTTTTCATGCAGCTTTTTCATCTTCACCAAGTATGCCTCCTCTATTCACAACTGCAACAGGAAGTCCTGCACAACTATGTAACATCTTAGCAACTAATATAAAAAGTACTTACATGTCAAAACTGTAATAGCTGCCAACAAGGAGAAGAAAAAGCATTATGTGTCCAATGAGTTTTCACTTTTTATTATGCCACAGGATTACCCTGCAGCTTTGCTGCAAGATATCATAAATCTTATTTTAATTTTCACTTTGTGCTAAAGTGGTATATGTCTACTGTACTCACAAAATCACTATAAGCAAATTACCATACAGTTCAGAAGGCTAAATAGCATGGAAAGCAGAGAGATGGACTCTTCCTTTTTGGGAGACTTAACCTCTGCTTTGAAAAGTACTAAAAATGCAGCTAAGATGCAAGTGGAGTAGACTTCTAATCAGAACCATTTTTTATTCCTCCATACCTTAGAACAATTTTGTTAACAATTTTGGCTTGATAGACACACCTCAAAGCTCATGTAAGGCATTGCAAAATGCAAGAAATACATCAGATGAAAGCTGCATAAAAAGTTTGTGTGAAATATCRTATGTTTTACAGGTGCCAAAAATTGAGACAGCTTCTATATCCTGTTCATGCACTCTTTTACTCTGGGGATTTTCAAGACTCATGATACTCAGACGCAGTATTTACAAAAATGCTTGACAAGATGCGTACAAGTAGTACACCAAAATTAATGGCTCTAATCACATGTGAAAAGTTGAGCATATATATAACCAATTGCAGTACTCGAGCCCTGATATTAAATAAGTTTAAGCTAGTTAAAACTGAATGTACTTTTAACATCTAATATATTCTCTACAGTCTGCATAAGTTCCTCTAACCCCATTTTTCCTAAAATGGACAATAAGAACAGGCTGGTCAATTCTACTTTTTCTTTGCAGTCAACTTCACTTTCACTATCAGATTTATCTTTATTGGAAATGCTCCCTTGGATTTTAGGTTTTATCCATTAAAATAATTGTAGATTTAGCATTCATCAGAATTGCTTGCAGCCCAGAATTTGTAAATTTTTGCTCATGCATGAGAAGCAGAAAACTGACTGTAAAACTCTTTATAGTTAGCTTTATTATAAACAGAAGTGAAACTGAACCACTTAAATAGCATTCTCCAAATTGAAATCTCAGTTCTGCCATCAGATCCATTCTGGCAGACTTTTGGCTGTACGTATGGAAGGCTGCAGGATCAAGACCTGAAGAGCCACAGACAAAAGCAAGGGGCATGAAGGTAGACAAACACTTTAATTAAAAGAAAGGAGTTTGAATAACATGAGATACTGAAGATGATTCAGGTAAAGAGCTAACATCTTTTAATACCTGTCTGCTTCAAACATGTTTCCAAATAGACAAAGACAAGTTTGCAGTCTACAGAGAAAGAATTTTATTTTTATGTTCAGTTACAACCCTTACAAAACACTACCAGGATAATAATGAACCAGGTTGTAGAAAACAGTGGTAGTGCTGTTTATTCATGACTGTCTTAAGGCTATAAAGCAAGGAAAGGTCTATAGCATGAGATAACATTTTTATTAGACTGGTACAAGCTACAGAAAAACATTTACATTGCAAAACCTTATTAATGACCATCCTCATAAGTCTGTCTTCAAAGCTTCCTAACTCATTTCAGCCAAAATGAATCCAATTAGCCATTACAAGTTAAGTATGAACCTCTATTCACCCAGCTCACTTTGATTGAACTTGTTGCAACTCAAAATCATTCAGGCAGCTCCACCAGCAGATCTGAAGGGTCAGTAAACACTAAACAGCAGACAATGATGGATAGCTGATGGCAGTAACTTTTTCACCAGCCTAACTAGTGAAAAAGTGGGAGATGTGGTGCAACATGGCACAACCTTAAACTCATCTAATTAAAATCAGTATCCTTTTAAATGGGGACTCTTAACTTAAAACTCCTTCATGTCAGTTTTGTTCATATTCTCAGACTGCTGGGGCAAATCAACCCAGTAGAAACTAAAGTCTTTTAAGTGTATTTAAATAACTGACAGAGTAGAAACATCAGTGCACACTTAATTGCGAAGTATTTCCACTAACCCTTTGCCACTGTTTCTGACTGATGGTGGTAACACTGGCATGCACCTCATATTTCTGTAGGTGCTCAGTCTTCCAGCACACTTTGCAATAAACCAAAACAATGCCATATTTTTTTTCCAGCAGCTACACATCTCATCTATGACTGGAGGGCTGGGCTATATGGACAGAGATTCAAATTGCCTGGCTTTGAAGTGAATCTTGTCTATTATGCACATCTAAGATATCCCACTGTAGATACACGGAGCTCTTGAATGGTCTTCACACAAGCATAAACTAGAGTTCCAAGCTCTACAAACGCTGTGGGAGTAGGCAGGTGGGTAGTAGAAAGGTGTCCAACATGCAGTGGCTTTAATGGTTTTTGAAGCTGAATTGCAAGCTAGATGGTATTTCTGAACTGAGTTTTGCTAGGTATGCAAAAGAATACCACATTAATGTTTTCATATATTGAGAGTAGGTACTTTGTGCAGATTCTATGGTGTATATTATACATATATTATGCTTATAAAAGCATGGACTTACACTACAGACTCCTGACAATGCAGATAATATAAGGCTTCATTAGTTCTAATGTTCTTGTGTTTGTGAAAGTAAAAGGCCAGATCAGATACTTAAGGTTCTTGGTAAATATGATAAAGCAGAACAGAAATAATAGAAGCATTTTCTCAAAATAAGTTACAGTATTCTTTTGTATACCTAGCAAAACCCATTTCAGATGTACCATCTGGCTTCCAATCACGCTTTGAAAAGCTATGTTAAACCCACTTTTATCTGCAAGTGTTAACAGAGCCACAGAGAGGGTAAGTGGCTTTCCTGAGGTCACCCAACCATTTAATGATCCAGCGTGTATTAGAATCCCTTGGCCAACAGTCTCTGTTACAACCAATACTCACAACCAGCTCCGGTCTAGCATTACAGATAAATATTCAAAATTCTCTAAATCTCTAAAGTCCTGCCTTTGAAGACACCAAACATTTTCATGGGCTGCTCCCTGTTTCAATAATGGTCTAGAAACAACATATACTTCTGTAGAAGGATATAGGGAAATGAGGGCATCTGGTTGTGGCTGTGTGCTCTATAACTGACTTCTGCAATATACAGCTTTTCCTAGAAAGAGGTAACACAAGTGCTAATAAGATATACACCAGGGCATCTTTAGTCAGCCTACTCATAATAAAATATGGCTCCGGCATTCTATGAACAGTCCTTTTTAAAGCATAACCCTGTTTATGCCTACAAGGTATTCCTTCAAAATCTGCCCTTGCATTTTAGACACACATTTTTCCTGCAAGCTGAAATCAGGTAATTCCATATGCAGTGATTATAGAGTCATCCCCTCAGTTCACTTTCATAAATTTAAAATACTGGCATGCTATCTGTTGTTATGAGTGCCATTTAGGTTTAAAAAAAGAAAGAAAGAAAGAAAGATTGAGCCTTAATCCTTTCCTAGATTTCCCCAACAGGAAAATAGTACAGAATCTGAAAATAGAAAAGTAGATTTCAGTATCTTTTTTCTGTGTCTTCACATGAACTGTTTTTGAAAAAAAACAAATGATAGATACCTCTGCAAGTTTTAAATGAAGAAGGGCATTTTCAGTTTCCAGTACAACTATTCTTTCTTCTTTAGCCTAAAGGGAAAAAAAAAGTAAAAATGAAATAAATATAGCTAAACTACCAGTGTTATTTCATTACAATAACTTTCATTATTAAATACCAGTGTTTCTCAACCTTCCTAAATCAAAGGACTATCTACCCCCAATCTTCACAGCACAATACTATTTGGCTACAACTATTTAAAAATTAGGATAGATTTTGAATATTCCTTATTACTTATATTTTCTCTCATTTTGTCTGCTTGTGTGGAAATACATATGTACAAAATTTTTTACTGTTTTTGCTTCCAAGTTGTATCTTGATGTCTCCAGACCACTGATACTTAGAGAAGTGCTGTTTTATTTATTTATAAGTAATCAGTCACATAAGTTTCCCATTTCCTAGGCTGCACTGTTAGAGATTTTCAATGGCATAAGTGTGAGATATGTTTTCCATACTAGTACTGTCTGCTAAAATAGCTGGGACCCTTCCATCTATCCACAGGGCTGGCAAGGATGTTCACAACTGTGAATCCTGATTTATAACCCAGCCGCAAAGGGACCATCCTCTCCACCACACCAGACTGCTTGGCAAATTCCCCTAGGTTGTCATATTTAGGATTCTCTCCTCAATTTTAAGCCTAAAAATTTACTTTTAAAAGAAAGCGGCAGACAAGGGGAGGTGTCACTGGCATGCTGTAAGAGACCCCTTGCAACCGGACCAGGAATCCCAAGACAGTTAAACGCACACCTTTTTTCGGCTGGGTGTTTGCTGTAACTACTCAACGCCACGTATCATTCAGGCTTGAAAGCCTACAGAGACGTAAAACATTCCGAATTTTGGAACAAGACGGGATTTGTACGAGCGGCCAAGACGGGTGCGAACAGCCGGGCTGCCTGCGCTTCCCCGGATGCGAGGAGAAGCTGGAGCGGCCCCTCGATTGGGAACCGCAGGTGCCCGAGCGGCGCCTCCGGCACCAGCTTGCCACGCCGCGCTCGGCGGGCGGCCCTGCAGCGCGCTGACGCCTGCCCGGGGCGCGGCCGCGGGCACCTCCCCAGCGCCCGCCCCGCCCCCGGCCCCGCCCCTGCCCTCGGCCCCGCCCCTCGGACCCAGGCGGCCCGGCCTCCCCTTCCGCCGCCGCGCCGTCGCCGTGGGAGCGGGCCGGGCCCCTCTGCACATCTACAGCTTGACCCCCGCCGCCCCTCCCGCCGCCGCGGCGCGGCGCGGGGCTCACCCGCAGTCTCTGTTCCAGCTGCCGGGCGCGCTGCGCCCACACGGAGCCCAGGTCGAGCCCGCTCTGCGGCCGCATCCCACCGGCCCTGCTGCCGCACCGAGCGAGACCCGGGCCTCGCCTTCCCCTCCCCCAGGCCCGCGAGGGATTTAAACTGACCAATGACCGATAGAGCAGGGGCGTCTCCCCGGTTGCCATGGCGACAGGGCTGCCTTCCCCGCTCGCGACCGCTCCGATTGGCTGGACGGGGGTGATAACCGGGGAGCGCCGCGGGCCCTGCCCGCGCGCCGCCCTCGACTGTTAGGGCGGTGGCCAGCAGCTGTGAGACCCACCGCTCCCCCGGCAGCGGCGGGGAGGGACACACGACCCACCCCCAGATGTTTATCAGAATACTTAAAGAGCATGCCGTAAATACTCATTGAACCCCTGCAGGTACCTTTCTGATCATCTAGAGCCACTGAGGATAAGGCTTCAAAGGACGAACTGGGTAAGGATGGGGGTCAGAGGCAGGAGAGAGGCAAAGCCTAAAGCTCCGCAGGGTGCCGGGCTGCCTCAGGCTGAGGTAGGCTGCAGAAAGGTTTCTCCTCTGAGTGCTAGTTCACACGGGCCACAGCTAAGGCTCATCCAAAGTCAAGGCTTAGGGACAGAGTTGGGAAACTCTGCAGTGCTGCAGTGGGTGTGGGGCTGCAAAGGGGTTGCCCAAAGGATGGAGTAGGCTGCAAAAAGATTTCTACCCTGAGAGGTGGTTCATGTTTGCTATGGCTGAGAGACTTGGGCTAAGGATTCAGTGGCAAAGGCCTAAGGTTAGAATTTGGGACAGGAAAGAGACAGAGCCTGGTATAGGGCTACAAGGGTGCTGCTGACAGAGGCATAGGCTACAAAAAGCTTTCTTCTGTGAGAGAGAGTTCACATGGGCCACATCTTGAGGTCTTGGGCTAAGTCTCAACCAAGATGAAAGGACAAAGCTCAGAGGTGCAGCTGGCACAGGGCTGCAAAGGGGCTGCCAAAGGAAAGCGTAAGTTACAAGATTTCTCTGCCATAATATCAGCTTACTGATATTATAGCTGAGGGTTTTGGGCTAAGGCTTCAAATGCTGAGGCCAAGGACAAAGCCGAGGTCTAGGGCTAGTGTTAGGAGATGGACAAAGCCTCGATGTCCAGTTGTTGTGGGAGTCCTAAGAGGCTGCCCAGGCAAGTGGACGTGAGTGCATTCATGCCAGCTATGGCTTGGGGTCTTGTAGTAAGGCTTCGAAGGCCAAAACTTGGCAGTAGTAATACTACCTAAAGCTTTACTGTATGGCACTGAAAGGTGAACATTATGTAAAGAACTAAAAGTATTTTCCCAATTCTTCAATATCCCACTGGGACTTCATGAGAAAACCTGTGTCTTCCACATGACGTTTCAACTTATAACTTTACCAAACACATTTGGCTACTTAAATGAGCTTTCTTTGCAAGCTGGTCTTAGACTTGAACCTCTGTTCCCCATCCTAGTTCTGTTATCTGTTTCAACACAGATAATTGGGTGGTCTTTCCTGGAGTACTAAGCTGCCAGACAATTGTCTTGTATGTAGCTCTGAATCAAATATATTATTATTATATTTTTAGTATCTTGAAAGCAGTCTGAATACTTTCACATTTAGTGGCAAAATTGTATAACAGATACCAACATGTCAGCTTTTTGGAACTGCAAAATAGCACTATTTTTACACTGTAATTTTGGGGGGAAACCAAAGCCAACATTATAATCCAATTCTTATGTTGCTGTCCAATTCTCACAGACCAAAGCATGCAACTCAATCAACTCACCATCATCCATGGTATTGTAACTTCCTTCCACATCACATACAAACTGTAGCCTCAGTTAAAAAAAAAAAAAGGAAAAAAAAGACCAGAAGCTTCTCAGGAGTTCACCCCGGCCACTAGTTCTGCATTGGTAGAATAACAAAAATGGGCAAATGGCTTGAAGTTAAAAAAGAGTTCCAAACTACTGCAGTACTAATGGATTTTAAAACATGCTGGCACTAAATGAGGTGGACAGGCCTTTCTTTAGGGAAGAAAAAAGCTGCTGCAGTATACCAGCTTTTGAGGAGGTGATGGCTTCACAGAGATTGTGTTAATGGGTATTTGTGTAGCATTATGAATGGTCATGATTTATTTTAGGCAAATAACTTATTTAAAGGTAAAAGAAAATAATATGTAGTAGGTATTTTAAAGATTTTAAATTTTTTTTTAAATCATTTTAAAGATTTGGGCAATGACTTTTTAAAAACAGAATCTGGAGTGACTCATCCTTTCCAAATTCTCCCTGTAAACTGCAGCTGATAATTCTGAGCCACTCATCCTTTTGTATCACTTAATTTGAAATTATGCTGAAAGACTCTACTATGAAAACCCTAGTATATAACTATCTTCACCAAATTGGGGGGGGGGGGGAATTTAAATAACATGAGCTATTTTTAGGTAGTATTTTAATAGAGGTGTGATACTGACAATTTGTGACACTGAGCTGTGATTTTTCCATGTAATGCTTATCATGCAGCAGTAATCAAGTCAGAACAACGTTATTTTCCAAAGTCAGTCAGCTTCAGCTCAGAACGGCCAACTCTGAAGTGATCTAGTCAATTTAATCTACAAATTCTTGATTTAATCGTTGTTCTTCCTCCTGGGGGTTTTAGTCACTATGAATGAGATTAAGAATTGGGTTTCCATAGCCTGTAATAGGTAAGAGTTTCAGTTTATATCACCCTGAATTTGAACTAGTAGCCTAAAACTGAGCATCCCTAGAATTTATCAGCTGTGATTTATTCATTTCTTTGTTCCCACCTGAAAGTTGACTAGTACACAAAACTCAACCCCAGCTGAATCTAAGATCACAATATGATGCTGTGACTCACCATGACAGCAGCGATTCTTTTTTGGGATCTTCCTTCTATTTCCAAAGCTCAGGATAAGCTGCTTGATAAGCAGGGGACAAAACCATCTGTCAGTTGGACTTAGGTAAAAACAAACAAAATCTGACTTTCTTCTAGAAGCGCTACAAGACTGTATTCCAGAATGCCTTTCTACCTTGATTCTCTGCTTTCAATAATTCATTTTTTTCCAAACTTTTACCAGCTTAATCCTGTCACCCCCCTCTAAATCAAGAGCACTACCTCATTGTAGATCCTTGTGGAGAACCAGAATGCTAGAAATTTAATCAATCCACTAAATCAACTCCACATTTTACTTTATTAATTTAACATCAGTTAAATAGTATGGTAGATTATAAAAAACTAAGTTCTAAATAAGCATGATCGTGAATACTTCTGATGCATTTCACATTAACCTCAGTAGTGGAAACAAAAGCATGATGAGGTCCCAGCTTCAGCATTCTGATATGAATTGTCCTTTATGGAGCTCCCAAATGCAGTAACCAGAAACAACATGCATAGAAAAACACTCAGAAAAATACCAAGAGGTAAGGCTGCTATCCCTTCTGTGCCAAACATGGACAGATTCACTGCTCTATGCCTTCAGTTTTTGTATTGCCTGTATGACAGCACATTAGCTAAGTGCAGTAGACAGTAACTTGAGATTACAGTTTTGCACATCATATAAGCTTTCTAAAACATTGTCCACTTCATTTCATTACTGCCTCCCAGTAAATGCTAGATAAACTTCAGGGAGACTGATCCAAACCTGATTTTATTTGAATGCCTCTCCCATCTCGGACAGATATACTTTTATTTGCAGCCTTGAGGTTGAACAGAACTGGCAATAAATGCCTGAACAAACCGTAGGCTTTGACAGGACCTTTTAGCCTTTAAATGACCCTAGTTCACACACATTTGTTGGTGCAATCCACTATAGAAGAGAGTACATAGGGTTTTTTTTTCTTATGGAGCTGAAGGAAAATAGGGTTATACTTACATCTAGCTAGAACTTTTCTCACTCATTCATTTCTGCATACTGTTCCAAGAACTATCAAAACATAAAATATGAATGCCAGTTCTGAGCATCCACACAGAAGCAAGATCAGGTAAGTATCTTCTGAAGGATGACATGCTGAGAGAGAAGTTCCTTCCAAGAGATTTTACTTTTCTTTCTTTACTTTTTTCCACTATAAATGCGGTTACCTACATACCACTTTAATTTGTATAAAATAGTCCCCTTACAAGAGAATAACGAAACACCACTGTAATTTGTTTGTGGTGACAGGTAACTAAACCTCAATCCTACTCATTCAAAACAAATACCAATAGTTTTTGCAGTTTTTGCCCTACTTGCATCACTAGATAGAGTCAAACGTCTGTCAAGGTTTCCATTAGGCTTACAAATACATAAAAGAATTAATGCAAAGTGTGAGCAAATTTGATTTTTTTTTTTTAATGAAGGACAAAACTACCAGCCCCAAGACAGCCCTTATGCCTTTCCTAACTACAATCCAGCCACCCTGTGTAAATCACTGCAATTTTTTAGTTAATTCTGCACATGATCAGTGCTGGCAACCTGCATCACTTCAGCAGAATCTTCACATCCAGCATAGCAGAGCAGTTGTTGCCGTTCATGGTGACATCTAGAACAACAATGAACAGAAATAAGAAAATCTATGACACAACAACAATATCTGTTCCCCCCATTCCCATTTTGTTCTTCTGTATTAAGTCCTACCATTATTTACTGGGAGATAATTGCTATCAATGCTAAACTTATGGCTCCCAAGAGAACAGAGTGAGGAAGGAGTTAGGAGTAAAGCATTAAAATGCATGATTTAATGAGAGAAAAGGCTATGAAGATTTTCTGCTTGAAGAACAGCTTCTTGCATGAGATCTCACATTGTTCTCAGGGAAAAAGTTTTAGCACACAACCATAGCAAAAGTGTACATTTAAAGATTATTTTATGTTCTTCACACATTAATAAATGTACACTCAAAATTCATTAGTGAAATTAACCTACTATCCATGCACATGCAATATGCAAACTGTAAATAATTTGTTCTACATTTTTAACAGGACATTTGCTTCAGTAACTGTAGCACAATTCTGAAAATCTATCTGTTACTGAGAATAAACTGACATTCTCCAAGCAGGTGTATTGCACTTTCATCTCCTTAAACAGTTTATTTGCCATTGCAGCTGAAAGCCAGCTGACTCCAAATTTTTAATCTGTGAAGCTTTGCTTTCTGGATCATACAACCACTAACATAAGTGACCGTTTGACGCAGTAGTATCATTTGACAGACGAGGAGGAAGAGTCAATATCTTCCCAAAGTCTTCCCAAATACATATTGTTACTACAACGTGTTTTAAGACTATTCTTAGTGAAGCTTATTTTTTCTTAAATCTAATTTTGTTATAATTTCTCATGTTATCTAAGGGAATTGGGAGGTAAAGGAGAAGGGTCTTGTTTGTTTGCTCTGCTGCTAATGTACTCATTGCTTGACCTAAAAACAGCAATATGTGTAATCAACTATATAGTTTATTATTTCAGTAAACAGGATATATTATGGACTTTGTCATTTTTTTAATTCCCTCCCCTTTTCCCCAAATACCAGCAAGACTACAGTGCAGTGGGTAAAAGCAGATGAAAAGCATTGTATTTGGCTGATAGGTGCTGAAGGGAGAATTTGTCAGATTTAAAATAATTCAAGTCTTTGCTGGGACTCACAGACCTGGCTGCACATGCAAAGGCCATTTGCATGTACAGTTATTATCATAGAAGTCAAACCAAGAAAACAAAAAATACCTTGGCCTGAATCAGTAAAGCTTTTAAATACATGTTTAATTAAAATATCAAAAGCTCTGCCAATAAGTGTGACTGCTCATGTACTTAAAGTAAAGCAGATGCTGCATTGTTCAGCTGAATCATATTAGTGTGCTCAGTAACTGCAAATCTGAAGTCAACTGTGCACAGCTTAGCTCACTCAACTTGCAATATTTAAGTTTTCCCCACTGAAAGTTTGTTACCACTGTTCCATATCATACAGTCCTCCCCTTCTCTCCTTTAATCTAGACTAAGTCTGGAAAGAAATGCTTCTATAACACACAGTTCACAGTTGTGACAACTGTAGTCTCATAAAAAAAAAAAGTCACTTTCTGATTGTACCAGTTCTTTCCTTTTGCTTAGACACAGGGACTAACATACAGAAGGGCAATGGATTGTTCCTTTTTTCTTCTGGACTACACATCTGATAATCAGAATTAAGAGTTCTTTAACCTTATTCTCACAATCAATAGCTACAGACTCAAAAACATAGGCAAAAGATCCCTCTCAGCAATGTCTTAGAGTTAACAGACATAAGTCTTAGCAGTCACCCTATCTAATGATTTCCTTGCAACAAACAGAATTTCTGGGTTTCTATAGTTCTTCTGGCTTTTTCCCTGCTTTTATAAGAACATCTCTTACCCTAAAATTCTGAATGTCTTCATTAATCACTTCAACAAGTCCAGAGCAGACCCTACAACTTGAGAGATTTTACAGAACTCACCTGGAAAGAGATGTACATGGCTCTCAATCCCGGCTCCAAAGAACATTCAACAACAGCACAAGGAACCTGGAGCATGTTGCTGTGGACTGTTTTCCTCCCGCACCTTCCCCAAGCAGAATAACTTAAAACTGTTGTCTCTCATCCATTTAAGAGGCAAGTGATCTAATTTTATTAATCCAATGATAAAGAGGAATACACCATTCCTAATAGCTCATTTCATGAATCTAGCTCAAGTCCTTAACTCAAACTTTATTCAAAACTATTTAGTGAATTTGAGCCTCCCCCCTGCAAACTTCTGGGACTTCCAAAACTAAATTTTTCCAAAATGATTCCACAAAAAGTTATCCTGTCCTTGTGTTCAAAACAGAGAGATCAAATGCATCTTTAACCAGAGCTATCACAACAGAGACTGGTTCTAATAATTATTCATGATGACCTTTTCCAAAAGACTTTGCATTCCAGGTTCCTCTTTGCTCCTAGAAATACAACTTTGCACTTGAGGTGGATGCAAATACAATACATCCATCAGAACACACAGACTAGCTTGCATAACTGAAATAACCAATATTTACTGTTTCATAAGTTTTTGGGTAAGCTGTAAAACATCACTCTTTCTTTCAGGTCACTGATAGAGATACTGACCAACATCAGGCCAAGGTATTATCTCTAGTCCTCATTTGAATCATACTAATTTGTTGATTCTTCACGTAAAGTTGAGTTTTTTGTCTCTTCATTATGAAATATACTGACTTTGCAGATAAGTATTTTAATAGAATAGGTAAGTCAAAACATATAAAAAGAGCCCCTTTTGTTTACGATAATACTGTTACAAATGCAGAATCAGATAACAAACAGTACAAAAAACATTTAATGCAAAGTTAAATACAATACAAACTTTATTAAAAATAGGTTGCAAGTGAAATACAGTAGAAATGGGAAACTACAGCAGTTTTGATGTTTTTCATAATAATGCACAGACAAATATGAAAAGCACTTTTACACATATTCACACTTGACCTGAATGCCCAATAGCGGCCAAATCCACTCAACTGAAGGTTATAGATATTTTTTTGCTAAGCCTTTTTCAGATTCTAGCAGCAACAGTAACTCAGCCACAGCATAAGTTTTTTTCCTTAAGAAAAGTTTGTCACTGTAAGGCTGCTAGTGTTCTCAAGATAAATTGGGAGAGGCTTGCTTTTCCTGATTTAACAGACATAGCAAGCATGCAAATCCTTCATTAACACTTTGAACCAGTTTAATCTTCTACTTCATATTTAACAGGTGAAACGGTAAAAGCACACTTTCAAATAAGAAACCTGAAATACGTAAAAAATATTTACACTCCAATTTTCATCAACTTGCATTTATTTATCATACAACTCTTATTAAAAGTGATTTCTTTCCTAAGGCAGTGAAAGTCTACCCCTCTGTATTTGGAAGTGTGCACAATTCCCTAAATATATATTTATAAGAGAACAATATGATACAGAAAAAAAAATCATCTAAAGCCAGTAAAGGGCTTTGTCAAATAGAAAATTTGTTTGGAATCACAACATATATTGCCTTAACATCACACAATGAAAAAACTCTGATGAGGTCCTCATCTCCAGCATCATCAGCCACATATGCATAGCTGAAGAAACAACAGTGGGAGGAAAAAGACTAACAATTTAAAATTAAATAAGGCTATTACAGTGTGAAGAAATAGCTTGAACTGCCAAAAATATCTTTCATATAACAGTAACAGGATGTTAGTAAAGCCAGATAGATTAAAGAAGAGCTTACAAGAACTACTTTGTGAACCTAAGTAGAGACAGTTTGCTGCCAGCACACCAATTCAGTTAACTACCTCACTAACATTCCCACTTCCAGCCAACAGTATTATATTGGATGCTTCACACTTCAGTCTTTCTCTAATATGCCAGTTTACTCCTCCACAGGGAAAAGAAAAAAAGATATTGCTGAACTGATAATAGTAAACTCTTACGCATACTGTTCCTTGTCTAGTTGCCTAACACCTTCTACTCTACCTTCCTTGGAAAACATATGCATCAGTTCTGCTAGCTTTGGAACTGCAATCATTACTCCTTGCCATAAACACACAACCAGCATTTTGGTCCTAGCGGAAAAGGGACACTAATGTAGCCTACTATCTATTGCTATGTAATTTTCAAATACAATAAATACCCCAAGTTTTTTCATCCTCACATTTTCAAAAGTCTGAAGCACATATACTGGGGATGCATCTACATATAAACCTTTCCATAACTACAGATAAATTCTTATGCATCCATTTTAGACCCAGCAAGTCTGTAGGAGTAGAAATGTTTTTATTCCAAGGTTTTATCTGGAGAACATGTGTTATCCCAATACTAAGCAATGTTAAGATCTGTACTGATATGCTTATCACTGTATGAACAGCATATATGTATGCAGTATGTCAAACTTGCATATAAAGTCTTATTAAGGTGGTCCAGATACTGGCTTCTTATCAAACAACCTAAAATACTAATATCTAGTGCACAGTTTAGTTTAGGCAGTTCAAGCTATTCTCTCTCTGCTCAGCAGCTAAAACAAAAGTGTGTCTGTAAAACACCAGGAAACAGAACTTATCTTTGACAAGTGCTACTTGGTCTGGTGCACAAGAACTTAACCCCAAAAAGAGAAAGAAAGAAAAGTTACCTTCACGTGATTCATATCTTTAAAATTTTACAGTGCTTTAATTGTATAAACCACAAGCTCCTGGTAAAGCAATCAGTTTTCTTGCTATTGCAACATCTCTAAATCTTAATTAACAGTCTTAGATATACAGGAATCAAACTCTCTTTTCAGAAAATATTCATTTTCTGTTCATTAGCAGAGCCCCCCCATCTCAAGCCCTCAATTTAGAGATCTTTCAGTTACATCTGATAAGGTGCTTTAATATTATTTTGTGTTCAACTCATTTTCCAGTTCCATTAATTTTCTAGAAGCTTTTACTTTATTGGATACATCCTGACCCTGTGAAAAAAGTCGCTGGCGTTCCCTGAACGTCAAGTTTTCTGGTGCTCCAGGTAAATCCACATCTTGACTGGAAAAAGAAAAAAGCCCTTGTTATAATTCTAGCTCAAAATAACCTTAAATATAAAAATTCTCAATGACAGATGTACTAACTGGTAGTCTTAACAGTAGCAAAAGAGTYTAAGTTTAGTATTCTGTAAGGTTTTGCTCCCCGTCCCCCAATTTGCCCTTAATTCTGACACTGAGCTATCATTTAGGCAAATCATAAGAGACAGCTCATGACTAACTTTAGCACATAAACCTGAATGAAATCACTTGCCAATTTTTAAATAAAAGTGCAGGTGTAACTAAGGTCCAGTCTGTATTAGCACAGCATTGCTGTTACGGCTAAATTGCCATGACTTTCTATGGTAGCTTGTGTCTAGGAAAAAGCACTCTAATACAAAGCTTTTAAGTACTGGTAAACAAAACTACTAGCACTGCTGTGTGCTGTAGGGGTTTTAACACCTCTACATTCTATTCTGTACTGGCAAACTCAAGTGTGATAATGGCCTAACCTCTTTCACTTATCTCTATCCTTGCAGCTATCTACTTTTTTGTATAAATTGTTTCTGGCCACCACAATGACCACCTCAAATCACTTATCAGTCTCCTCTAAGTAGCTGTAATAATACATCTGTGATTAATATTTATTTCAATTCCTTGATCAGAGAAGTTTCACTTTTAGCTCCAAGAAGTCTCTGCTCTGCACACACCACTGAAACATTAACTGCATATTAAGAGGTGTGCATGAACTGGGCTAACAGCTCCTACAGAATCATAGCCAAAACCCAGCTGCATGTTTAATACACTACACAGGAAAGCTTGCCACTCATGTATAAAAATATAGCCATTATACTACTTATGCTTACTGCAAACTTGGTAAGCTCACTTGATGTACTGTTCAGATTTATAAATACACCTAAAACAGTTGTTTGTTTGTAATGATCATTCAGTATAGTCAGATCACCAAAAGACTTGTGCAGAACTATGTTTTTATTCTGTAGCACTCCAAGACACTCCCCAACCCATTGCAGAACTCTCAAATAGCCCACAGAGATATGACAAGAGCAGAAAATCAGCCACTGCAGAAGTCAGCCAAGTCACATGAATTAAAGTTAACACTTAATGGACTCCTGCATGTCACCTTTTAGATCTTTTGTCTCTTGGATCCCGATAGATTTCATGGGCCCCAACAGTTGCTCCTGTAGATCCAGTGTATGAATTTATTCCTTATGCAAAAGAAAAAATGACAGTTGAAGAATGGCAGTTGCAAAACAAAAGTTGTACATCTTATTTCTTCTACAAGGTGCAGTGCTTCTTTCAAGAAATAACCTCAAACTAGAGTCAGAAATAATTTAGAGGGTCATCCGACCTGTAAAATATTTAAAGTCAATAATACTAAATTCCATCCCTCCTCAAAAAAAATTATAATTTCTTATTCCTAATTTTATTTATCAAGTCAGAACACATTTTATTTAAATTATTCAACTTGTATCAAGTCACAGTGTTTATCTTATTATGGCTCACTGTTAGACAGACATTAAAACTTGTTTTCAGGAAACTGAAGGAAAGAGTACCATACTCACTTGACTACCCTGTAACAAGTTCTACAGGAAATAAATTAGCTGTATCTGCTCTATTTATGAGACTAAAAAGTAACCTAGGGTTAGTGTATACCATCTTTGCAATTCAGCAGAGTCAAAACTTTTGTTTTCGTTTAGCCAGATTACCTAAGATGTTACCACCTAGAAAATGCCCCCCTCTCCCACTTTTTTTTTCCCAAGCAAATATCTTACAGCACTGCACCTTTAGTTTAAATTAATACAAGATACATACAGTTTTACACAGCATATTAATCCTTTCTAAAGGTCACAAGACAAAACCTCTTCTTTCCAATCAAAAGTTTAATAATTTAATCAGTGTTTAAGACTGCATTCTCTTAGTAATGGTCAGGAAAAGAGTCAAAAGAATTGTCAGCACAATACTCAGATTTGTCTTCAGACAGTTCTGGTTTCAATTTTGTACATGTTATGTCTTGTGAACCTTCTTCTGTACAGAAGGGAATGGTTGCTTCTTCCACTGGTGTACGTAACATCTCACAAATATTCAACAAAGGAAAAGAGATAATATGATAAAGGAACACAAAAACAAATTTAGCTGATGTGTTGTAAGCTGAATTTTTTCACCAAAAAGTTGTTGTGGATCAAATCATACTTGGTAGGCCAGAAATATGAAGAATTTTTTTCCTTTCAGGCTTAAATCTCATATGCTTACAATAACTGTCCCCACTTTGAAAAGTCTGGGGTCCACATGCTGTGGTTCACACTTCCAACTACTTTAAAGACAGTAGTTTTGATTCGGGTGTTGGCTTTTTGGAGGGGGAGGGGGGAGAACTACTTGGCAGACCCAGCAGTTTTAAATATATCTTAAGCAACCCAGTGGAAGAAGGTATGAGAGCAAAATTTGCTGAAGCGTGGTTTACTAAAGTTAACATTCAGAACGGAAGAGAGCTGTAAAGGACAGTAATGTAACAGAGCCAGCAAGATGGAAGATGGCAAACTGCACAGTGAATTCTGCATTTTGTGCAAACGGCTTTGTACGTTACGCAGGCAGTCTTCAGAGAAGCTTGAGCAATCAGGTGAAGTTAACCTGTTCTCATGGCTACTTTAAAAATTATGAAATAAGAGTATTCAGAATTAGTTGTATGGTTTATGGATTAGGTTATTAAAGGCGAAGCATCATACTACAATATTCCTTAATTGTTACCAAAAACCTAAACAAATCTCTGTAGATTGTCTTTCTGATTGTTTTCCAGGAAAAATGAACACACACAAAAAATATCACTGAACTTTTCACTTTCTTGAGACTCATTTGTCCATAAAAATTAACAGAAAGCAGGGTTGGAAAATGAAATTAAAGATGAAATGACATACTGGATTGCAGATGATGGGAGGGGTAAGAGTGGTGGTGCCAAGTAGTGATTGATGGTTCTAGAGTTACTTAATTTATTACATGAACAGTCTTCGAAGTGTCAAGTAAGGAAGGGAAGTCAGGGTCTTTGGAAGCCTATGTGCTGTGATGGAAGGCACGTTTTATGCTCAATCCTGGTCAGTTTCAAATAAGAATTTCCAGAAAAGGGAAAGTATTTTGAAAGAACAAAAATTCAGTACGGATATATCAGAAGCTTGGTCCAGAATATTCCTAAAAGCAAGCTAACATAGGTAGTTATAGTATTTTAAGGTATTTTTTCCTGTAAATTTCTTGTCTTTAATTTTAATTCATTAATTCTATGTGATATAAGGAGCTCAAAGCAAGAATCCTTCTGATACGAAACCATGATTTGAAATCAATGCTTGTGGATTTATCAGAGGGCTCACATGCACTGTTAAAGAGTTGACTAGTTGACAGTGAAAGAGAGATCTACCATACAGAACCGGTGCTTTCTCAAGGTTATATATTCCATATAGATGCCACTTGTAGGCACGTGTAACTAAATTATTTGCATTGGTAATGTTAGCACATATCAGTTGCTGCACAATGTACAGCGTCTGCTTACACTCCAGTCTCATGACAACAAACCAAAAAGCCAAAACTTCCATCACCTTCCTTTGAGGTTTAGAAACAGTGACAAAGCAAGACAGGAGTGGCAGATGGGCTTGCAGAATCCATAGGGACTATAACATCAAGAGATCTCACAGGGAATGCTAGGGTAAATAAAACATTTTTTTCTTTAAGTGAGTATCAGTGTGGATGCCCTTTATGCAACTTGTGTGGTGTACAGACCCAAAACAGTGAAACTGCTAAGTGTCAACTGTATCAGCTGGACAGTAATTACAACCGAGTGTAACAACTGACCCATCAGCAATATTAAAACCACATAATGCTGTGCAGAGCTCCTCTCTGGCACTGGAAACAATACAGCTGTAGCTGAAGCTAATTTGCCCTGCAAAGAAAAAGATGCCTTGCTGGAAAACAACGACTTGAGCCTTAACTGAAAAGGATGCAGACAGGTAGCTCACAGTATCACACATCTGTATGGTCTCATAAACATCCTAAGTCATATTCATTCACTACTGTAGCTGGATTAGAAGTGCTTCTGATAAATGGAACCTGTTCTGAAGCTACTATGCTCTCTATGACCAGAGCACACACTTATGATTAAAGAAAAGGAGTTTTTCATAATTCATTAGGTGGCCAAAAAAGTGAATAGGGACATACCATATTGTAGGCTTCCTGATTTCTCATCGAGATTTGAATCCAGTAAACAAGCTAGTCATTCAGCTAGAAGCTAGCACGAACACCTTCCCTTGCTTTCTTGGGCAATTACCCTCTGCATTTTAGAAAGATGTCATGGCCAACCTTCTCGTCAGAAGAATACAGAAGAATATATGTAGGGGTAGAGCTGACAGATGCTGCTATTTAAAGATAAAGTCGTATATTCATAAGCTGCACATTTACTTGGAGTGGAATTCATACAGACACATACTCAAAGAGTAAAGCATGTAAGATTTCTCCTATGTGGCCATGATATCCAAAAATTTAGCACAGAACTTTGGACTGAATTAGCTTTGAATTTGTAAGTACAGCTAAACTAGTAATCTGCAGGTAAAAATATGGTGCTGAAGTTACTAGTAACTAGAGCTCTCTTTAAAATTCAGCTCCATTATGGCTGCCCGCTTGGAGTTACAAGGGAAAGAAGATGAGTAGACAAAGAAGTACAGGAGTGCAGAGGGAATGATCAAGGCAAAAAACACTAGGATGAAGTTTTTGTCCCCCTTTGCAAAAAACCGCACTGAATGAAGCAGAAGTACAGAAATGGCACCTAATACATTAATCTTACTGTCTCCCCCACACATCTCTTGGTGCTTGTTATTTTAGAACTATGCCTACAAAGGTCATTTTTAAAGCCATTTGCACACGCTATTGAAATCAGAAGAGGCCCCAGCACCAAAAATGAAAGCAGAAGATAAGCTCCCTTCATGAACCCATTAGAAAAGGTTTCCTCTCTTCAAGAAAGACGCACTTCTAGAAGCCCTAAGTAACCAGCAGTCAATTGTACAAAACAAATCACTGAAAGATACAGAGTGAAAGCCAAAACCAACAGTACTTTGAATTGGTTGAGTAACAGTTAAAATCATTTCTAATTCATTGTGTAAAAGATGAATTTTTGTTTTGAAAGAGTTTGGGTAAGGAACAAGGAAATTTGAGAGATCAAAACAATTAAAAGTGAGAGGACTCACATTATTATCAGGATTTAAGTTAGATCACCATAGTGAAAATACAGTGATTGAGCGGGAAAAACAAAACAAAACAAAACACAGAGTAAGTGATTATATCTACAGCACCAGAACAGAAAACTTGAAGACAGTTCTGTAGAAAAGATTTTGATTTCATGATCTCTACCTTTAGAGCTGCTTGCCTGGATGAAACTCAGTTTGTTTGGTGGGGGTGGGGGTTGGCTTTTTTTGGCAGCAGTACTGTTGGCATTGACTGGAGATGGCTGGAATGAGTTGGAAAGAAAGAGGCCATCTGAAACGGGGCGAGGCTGGCGGGAGGGCTGCTGTGGCTTAAGGGTGGCAGGAGGAAAGTCACCATAAGATTTTCTTGTGCTGGAGTACTTATCCTGACCTGCTAGATTGGAATCCTCCTCCTCCTCATCATCATTGTATGCAACAAACTTGGCAGTATAAATCGTGTCAGGGGAGAGGACCTGTGTTTTGAGGTAAGAGGTGTTTCGCTGAGGTGGGGGAGGAGGAGCGTTAGATGAAGGGGTTGGGGATGGGAGTTCATATTCCCGTGGAAGCGGAGGTCTGTACAGACCAGGCTCGTCAGGTTCCAGTAATCTTCGTTCTGCTTCATCGTGCTGTCTGCGCCTTTCAGCCTCTAAGCGATTGTAATACTCCTCTTCCTGTCGCCTCTGTAAGTCCAGAGGAAACAAAAACACAGTGGTCAGAAAGACAGACATTTCAGCCTGAGTGAGATTTAAGTTTTCCATCACAGAGTTGTAAATATATATGTATTTTTTCTCCTTTTCTGGCAATGAGCAACATATCTATACCAAGTCATACACAGAATATTTACTACTATAAAAAGAAAATGCCAGTCGTCCTGTAACACAACTTTGCTGTTATTTCTGGAATTACCACTGCCTGTGGCAACTAAGGTAACTGCCTATGTGAACTAAGAGCATTTCCAGCATTTACTACTAGAAATGTAACTACAACTCATAAAGGGTGGATTTACTAAAGCCATAAAGAACCTGTGGAGAGAAAATAACTCAGATTAACTACCATCTTAAAAAGGAACTTTATAATTTTGCTGCACGCTTATGCAATACAAATTAATCAAGAGAGCCTTGGAATAGATGACTCCTTAAAAAAAAAAAAACAACAAAAAACTTTATACTATAAACACTAAGAAAACTACTTTCACATAAAATCAAATTAGAAAGAACTTTTAAAACATATCAAATTACTCTTTTTAAAAAACAAATTTATATTAAAAAAATCTAAGCTCTCGATAGTGAGGCTACTATTTTAAAAGGCCATGAAATATTTTCTATGATTTTTCCAGTTTAAAAGATTTCTACTGTTTGCTAATTTTGTTCAGCTCTTGCCTATGCCACATTGTAATTTACTATATGCACCACAGGGGTCTATTCTGTAGTTTGTTTGATAACCAATGAAAACAAGTTTTGTAACATCTAATATTGAAATCAGATGTTACAAAAGGATCTTTTGCCTACATATATTATGAGTTGTGTTGGAAATACCTGACATTTTGAACAACATCCCTTTTCACTTTTAATCCAAGTTTGTTTTTTTTTTTAAATCCTCCTTATGTCCTCAATACATTGAGTCAGTTATCAGTTATCCTAGAAAAATAATCTGACTGTGTCATTTTATCTAGACCGTAGACACAAAACTTATTTCCTTGTACTACTCTCCAAAAGCCATTAGAGTACTCAGATGCTTGTACATCTACCAACTCCAAATTCAGTAGCATCTCAGTCAAGGTCTGTCAGTGAAAACTGTCAACTGTGTGACCCAAGTGTCATCTGACTGCATCACATCACTGTCAGAAATCAAGAAAATCTGTTTCTGACCAAATTTTTCTGCTAGCCAGCTCAGTTTTGCTTCCTAAAACATGTGTTTAAGTACTTGAGTCCAGATACAGGTTCTCATTTGTCGCCTATCACTGCCCACAACCTACCTTTTCTCTGCTCATCAACCCATACTGCGCAGAGAAAACAATCTAACAAAGGATTAACAGAATCCAATAAAACAAATTAACAAAGTGAAAATATTTTAGTTTTTTTTCCTCTTCAAATTTTGCTCAATCTTCCAAGATGAAATTTCTCTGGACATTAAAAGTTAGCCTCTTTCTTCATTCAGAAATCAGTTTTACTAACATGCAAGTATTTAATCTTCTCTAGGGAGAAAGGGGATTAGCAAACATGCTAAGAGTCAAATGAAGTGCTTTGTCTTCCAGTTTTGAATAATAAAACTTTTCAATTTCATGTGTGATGCTCTGAAGGAGCCTAGAAGCCCAGTTTTCTGCAATATACTTGATTGCACAGTGAGTTATTTATGTGCTATAATTACTTTCTTCCTTTCTAAAATCCAATTAAACAAGTTCCCTTTTTTCTTATAGTCCAAATGTAAATACAATATGGAATATCTTTCTCTACTCCACAATACTTCATATTTTCATCCCCCCCGTGTGTGTAAATATATGTACTAATGTATGTATTTATACACACACACACATATATAAAAAAAAATACTGAAAAAATGTTCAAGTGCCATCCATGAGGCACAGCAAAGCCCAACACTACTAACTCAGCCATTATCAAAGACGGTATGAATGTCATACTGGGCACTGGAAAGTCAGGAGATATAGCTGATTTCTGCCATAACTTTCAGAAAAGGCTCTGAGGGTAAACGCTGCACTGCAAAAGAGCTACCGCTGGGATTTCTACTATATTATTTGTGAAATATCAGTGAACTCCAACAACCATGAATTAGGACTTTTTTTTTAATCACTTTTTTTTTTCTTGGATAAAATGAAACCTTGGGCCACGAACGTTATCACTAGGCTAATGTATTCAACCCTTGCTGACCCAAAACTGAACTGTTACTGGCCAGGCTAAACAGGAGAGGCCTATAAGGAATTCCTGCAGCAGTCAGAAGATCATAACCTTTTCTTCAGCCTCTTTTCTGGTTCGCTCCTCCTCTTGCTGTCGTCGCTCTTCTTCCTGCCTGGCCCTATCTTCTGCTTCTCGTTTGCGCATTTCTTCCAACTGCTGCTGCCGTCTGCGTTCTTCATCCTGTAACTAACAGAGACACATCTTTAATTTTTCATCAAATTATCACTCATGCTGATAAGATGCATCAAAAAAAAGAAGTAACTTGATTATTTGCATCTAAAAATAACAAATTCAGTAAAAAATGCTATGCTACAGATGAATCAATGAAGTTTTTAGCTGCTGAGAATACACTTTGTTAGATTGTTTTTCCGCGAGAGGAAAAGCGAGAGGAAAAGCGAGAGGAAAAGCGAGAGGAAAAGCGAGAGGAAAAGCGAGAGGAAAAGCGAGAGGAAAAGCACATACATAAGAACAAAAAATCACAAAGGGAGAAATGCGTAGCAGTCATACGAACCCCTCGCAGAAAACTGAGGTGACTCGTATCGCAGGCTGCTTGACTAACCATAGTCTCATAACTACAGTAAAGTGAAATGAAATACTTGGAACCAATGGTCCACAGCTCCAGCAGCCAATTGTTTTTTCATTTTGGATTAGTATTTAAGCACTGGAAAATCATGACTCATTAGTCAAAGGGTCAATCCATTTAACATAACAGGCTCATTCACCAAGTCTGCAAATAGTCTCAAGAGATAAATAAAATCTCCCACTGTATCTGCAACAGATGTGTTTTGGAAAAAGCAGACAGCAAGGCAACAAAACTTTTGACTGTTTAAAGAGCTCATATGAACAACTAACGTCCAACAGACAATACTATTTTTTTTCTGCTTATGATAAATACTGCACTGATAAGACAAATGAGCAATAACCCAAACCTGTCTTTGCATTATTCTCTAAAGCTAACAATATCTGCCTGTGATGGATAGTGTATTCAGTGGAATAATAATATTCAAAAATAAATGTTAACTCGACTACATGCTGAGTTGTTTCTTACTGCTACATATGTTTTAAAGTGATTTTTTTTCCACAAGATCTTTTGCATTGATTGGTATACCTTACTATCAGCTATATTTAATACTGCAATTTCTTTACTTCTGTTTTTACAATATGGTTTCCTTCATAGAGAAAGGCCTTTAAGACACAGGAAGCAGTAATGATAATAGCAGAAATTTAATTTTATAGAAAGAAATATTAGAAATATAGAAAGAAATTTTACAAAAGAAATTTTGTAGACTTTTGGATGACAACCTTCATGAAAGTATCCTTCTTCCTCTCCCTCTCTCTGCTATTTAACCAGCAGGAGATGTGATTTGAAGTTATTAACTGTATATCAGGTACTGGCCAAAGGTTTTCTAATTTTGCTATTGGTTAAAAAAAAAAAAATTTTTTTTGGGGGGGGGGACTAATTTTCCAATAACTATTCCCGCCCCACTTTTTAGGTAGTATTTTCTTGCAGGTATCTTTGGACAGATAATTTTGAAGACATTTGCCTTTTTTATCTTTAAACAGCTATACAGACTAATTGCACCAAAGACAGCTCTGATCTGAAGTGTTAAGAACCACCATTTTTCAGCATAGCTATAAGACAAAATTAATTAATTAATTAGATTTGGGCAGAAACTTGGCAAATCTAGGCTAGAGGATGCTACCTCTGAGCTTTAGTCACAGATGACTTCCTCTTATCCAGGGCTAAAACTTTTGTAATTCCTAACTGAAAACTACACAAAGATAAAGATCAGGCTTAGTATATTCCATAGAGCAGGGAATAAATAGTTAATTAACTGACCACTTGGATCAAGATCTTTTCTTGTCTTTCTTGGTTATTAAAAAGACATCATTTTAGCACAGGAGATACTATTCTTGTCACACAAAAAGATAGCTACTAATTCAGAAGAATTCATAGAAAAGAATTAATTGCCCCATAAAAAAGGCACAAGCTGCATACTGAAAAATACAGAAAAAACTCTTTGACTTTGTCCCAGTCACACTTAGAGAAAAACCCTGAACACAGTAATTACTTATCCCAGTTTACTGCATAAGTATCTTTTTGCTAAGTAGCAAATGTTCCTATTCGAACACACTTAAACAAAAAGAATTTCAACTTAACTAAAGAGGAAGGAGGACCAACTTATTTTATCTTATTGTTATCTTAAAGAAAGAAAGAAGGGAAAACTGGACAGCGTGCCCCTGTGGAGACGTCCCATGTGGAATGTCAATCACAATAATTTTGGAAGACAATTGTGTCTAGGCCAGAGGCTATTCTAAACATAATTCATAGGGAAAAGCCAAAAATTAGATACAAGGCACAAGCAGGAAGAGAGCAACTATTATAGAGTGACACTTTACTTCTTTATGACTAGCTGACTAGTTTCTGCTTTGGAGCATTTGTAGACCAAGACAGGGAGTGTCAGGATGGCGAGCCTTGCTGTATTGAAGCAATTTACGTTTGTGATCGCATACAAGATATTACTCTTCAGTATTCAGAACTTCCAAGTTTTCAGGACACTAAGGAAAATTGGCTTCAAGTCCTATTTCTAATAATACAGCTCTTCTAACATCCCCAATTTGAATATCTGGCTTCAGTACTTCTCCATCCCAATTAGTTTGTCTCTAGTTTAAAAGTCATATTGTCATATGTGATTTACTGTACTTTCAGTGTTTCTCCAAAGCAGCATGTGCTTATCTAGTAACAGGCAGAAACAACTTGAGTGACTGAGAAGAGCATCCTTCCAAGAGTAACCACTATAAACCACAAATTCTTTCCCTCTGCTTTGTCCCAGCAAGGTTGCTCTATCACAAAATGTCAGCAGTTCACTCAGCTTCACACTCCTGCCTCCCTTCTGCACTCCCCCACACACTTCCAGCACTGAGTCCACCTGGAAGCAGGCAAAGAGGGCCACCTTTCTTCTGAGCTGTTCCTTCCCATAAAAGTGCTGAAAACTCGGAGGATGCACTGAACAAGTGCGCAAACAAGCAGAACATTTTCTGTCTCATAGCAGCATAACGTGCTTCTGGCCAAAGCTTAATACAGTGCTGTTAATACAGACAATGACAACTTAAATATCTAATCCCTATCCCTGACAAGTAGAGATAGGTAACAGGGAGAGAGAAGGGGAGAAGACTCTGGAATATCAGAAATTGTTAAGATATTCATGGGACTGGCATACATTCAGGAGGTTTCAGAGTCCACACAAAATTTATGTCTCCAGGCACCGCTTAGAATGGTTTAAAAAAGTTCCAGAAAAACTTTCAATTTATATCTAGTTATTTATGACAACTAAATCTGGGTTAGATCTGTTAATGGCCCATGGAATTTAAAAGACAAACACTAGGCAAATTGACAATTTATGCATTAACTTTTCATCAACTTTCACCGGCCTTTTAATAAGGACAACAGCTGTCATCAGTGCTCATGTTAGACGTTCAAAAATAAACATCCAGCACTCTAAAAAGTACTTTTTTTTTTTTCTAGAAACAAGGAAGCAATTTCCTGGGTACATGAAGTGACACAGGATAGATGCAATTTCTATGCTCCAAAAGTCATGCAAATACTTTCAAAATCATGAAATCAGAAAAAAAGAGGTTCTTGTTTTTGCTGGGTTTTACCATTCACATCATATACTTTAGAATTAAAAAGTTTGCTTTTTTTTTTAAATGATAATTTTAGGAACATAATAAAACCTCTACTGACTCAGGTCGATCTAGTGCAAGGATTCCGTCTCTGACAACAGCGAGAAGAGCTGCACAGGAGCTGGCTGCTTTCTGCAGTCCATTTCTCTAGGTATTTCCCCAACATCGCTGTACTAGAGATGTCAGCTGGGGCATCCTTGTCTAATCCTTTCAGTATTGGTTTATGGGTTCGATGTCTATGAATTTGTCTAACAGATTTTTAGAGCTTCTGACACTATCTGCTTTCACAGCCTCCTGTAGCAGAAAGACCCAGAAGCTCAGAGCCTGCTCTGTGTATGCATTTTAAAAGTTTTTTTTTTTTTTTAAAAAGTAGGGCCAAATGGCCAAGTCCATGTTTTGAACAGTTATGCTTACAGTTTTTCAGCCACACAAATTAATTTTACTAACGGGGCTTGCAAGCATAACACTTCTTTCAAACCAGTATACATTCTCTCTCTCTCTCTCTCTGTCTATATATTCTATTACATAGAATACACTCTGAAGGCGATATATTATTTCTTTAGAACACTACAGAACTATGTTTTTCCATGTACCCATTTCCAATGATGGCAATAAAATACAGGATTAGCCAGAATCAGTTTAGCCAGTTACTGCCAGCTATTAGCCAGTTATTGCCCCAATTTGAAAATCTGTCATGATTTAACACAAGAGAATGGTATTAACCAAATGAAACTGAAATTTAGAAAAATAAAATCTAGTAACTTAATAATTCCATGTTTACGAGACCTACTTTGAAATATTAGTTCAGCGTTGACAATCCACTTTTATTTTGGTGAGAAAGTTTTAACAGCTGTAAACAATGGGTTTTCAGTGTGTGCTGAAACAGTATGCAAAGCCAACACAGGGCAGGACAAAAACCTGACTTCCAAAAAAACCAGACTACCTAAGTTTACAGTATCAATAGAATTCAAGTACTCTTTATTATTAGGCTGTCAGGACAATTTTACTTCAAGTCAGAAGTGAATGGTGATGCTAGAGCTTTTCAAAAACCTGAAGAGGGGAAGGGAAAGAAATCTTACCTCACAGTTCGTTCATTCCAACTGATTAGTAAGATTTTATAAACACGATTACACAAAATATCAAATACAATTTTATATTAGACCACAGCTACAACAAACAAATCAAGCCTGGAAGCAGAAAGCAACATCTAAAAGGAGAGAAACACAGGGAAAGGAGTCACCACGTCTGGAGACATCAAAACACATGCTTACAGTTAGCTTACTGTACATTGTATCAAAATGGTTTTTGAACAAAGACGGCAAATCATCATCCAAAGCACATAAGATGGTTATTAATAAAATCAGAAACTGAAATGGAAAAGCAATATTGAAGAGAAAGAAACAAACATACCAAATCTAGGACAGAGATTGCTGGCACAGCAGTCTGCTGCAGGTAGTAAGAAAAGGGAAAAAAAGAAAGATGCACAGTGAAAATAAAGATAGGTTAGACTTGTGCTATGCCAAAAGCATTTTATTTGTTAAGTCAGCTGCTTTAAAAAGAGGAACTGAATTTGACATATTCTTGAAATATAGAAATGAAAACAGTCAAAATAATCTAAAATATTTATCAGTATTAGTTTGATTCAATCAAAAAAAAGTTCTTCTCTAGAGATATTTATTGCATCTTTAGCAATACAAACAGTGAAACATAACATAAATGCAAACATTATTTCAGTTCTAGACAACTATTTTTAGTTTCAGTAGGAAACTACAAGTTTCTCATACTAGCAGAGTACAAATCCTACAAAATGTTTCAAAATGGTGGATAGCTTTATAGACAAATTATATTTAAAATTCAGCCCTTGCAGAAAAGATTGCATAGCATTATGCCATGCAATACAACTGGCTATTCTACTAATGACACATGGCTTTTTAAGCCTTGTTACAATGAGATGCTAAAGACACTGAGTGAAAACGGCAGTTTTATACAAATTTTTATGCCCATAGGTAACTATGTGTTACAAATTACACGTTAGCAATACTGGGCTTTAACACAAGGAGTTTGCCAACAATACATTTAGTTTTTCCTTTCTTCAGTTTCCAAGCGTGAGGTATTTATTGTTTCAAAGAGTAGTAAAGCTAGCCACGAGAAAAAAGGAAAGCAATGCAGACTGCAGAGAATATGAGAAGAATAAGTTTAGGAAATCAAGCTGCCAAAACAATCCTGAACTCAAATGCTACTTAAGCCAACAGCAATTCCTGAATGTCAAAATAAACATGCACAAACAGTTCTTACCAAGTAGAAATTGCTTATCACAGAATTAAGTCATCTCTTAAACTAACAGAAGACACTCAGCGAATTACAGAACAATTTAAGCCTGTCAAAACACTAGCTATTGGAATGCAACTTTAGTATCAGTGCTATTGTTTAGAAAAAAGAAACAGCTTTTACTATAAAAATTGATTTCCAAAAACAATAGGTAATAGATCCTGGGAAACAACCACCACCAGCAGAATGGTAAGAACTTTAACACACTATTCAGTCGTATTATCTTATTTCATCTGGCAGCTATATACAGTATGAGCTTTCACAGTAGTGAAGCTAAGGAAGAAGACCTTGTTAGATACTAGTTACCCTGGACACCAGGCAAAATCTGGGTATGTATGAGCTGGAGCCCCTAGATAGGGAGCTTTAGTTGTTGGAGTCCCATCAAGACCCAAAACCACACAGCCCATCATAAGAAGGCTTCCACCCATGACTGCTGCAGTCACCAACCTGACCATGAGGTAGAGGTAACAGCTGCTTCATGCCCTAGCCTCTACCTGGGGAGGACCATCAAGGCGGAACCTCATTGCAGTTCATTGTTCCCTGGAAATAGCATGCCTTCAGTGTCTGCATTTAGGTCCAAGTAAAACTGGCAAGACCATAAGTAAGAACTCTTAGCATTAAATATATTTAAGAAAAATCACACGCTATCTTGTTCCCATTCTCCCAAAGATACTCACGATTTCAAGTATTTCTGCTTCCCTTTCTGCAAGGGAATTACATGCAATATCTAACTTCTAATCCTGCTCCAGCTACATGGCAAAATCCATTTATCAAAAGGATTTTTTCCCCCCACAACCAGAAAAGTAAGTTCTACTCCCAACTAGATTCTGTAGTAGGCAGCTATGGACAGTTTCGTAACACACCATCTAATAGGTGAAGCCAGTGTAAGCTAGTGAAGGTTTCTTTACCAGTTTTAAAATTAAGGCCACCAATACAACTCCATCCTCCTTTGCCCTGTGAGGGCATCAAAATACTCAGACAAATCCAGAGAACCCACCGAGATATACATTTACTATACTTTTGTCTAGAAAGGATTACCCCCTTTTACCCTTGCTCTTCTTTCTGCCTCCAGTCGTTGCATGATGAGCATAGTATCCACATCATCATCCTCCTCTTCATCATCATCTTCATCCTTTTGCTTTGATTCTTGAAGTCGCTTTTGGAACTGCCACTCAAGCATGAGTTTGCGCAGGCGGTCATTTTCTTCTGCTGTACGATCAGGCTTGTTCTGAAGTTCCTGAATCTCTTTACTTAGCATGTCCACAATGTGCATTTGTTGCTGCTTCTCCAGTTTTTCCTTGGCATCCCGTTTCCAGGGATCTGGAGAGAGGCTATCACTGGAGGACAGTTCTTCCTTGCTGATAGTAAAGTACTGCAGATCTCTCCGCTCAATAGTCCGAGGCTGCTGTTGGGGCTGCAACTCTCGAATGACTGTTTCTTGAGACCTCTGCAGAGTCAAAGGTTTTTCTGATTTCACTTGTTGAAGGGAAACTGGAGGAACCACAGGCTGAGCAGGAATTAGTGGCTGAGAACGCATTTGGCCCAGTTTTCTCTCCTGCTCACGACGTTTCCTTTCTCGCTCTTCTTCCAAACGTGCCTTTTCCTTTTCATACCACCTCTGATGCTCTTCTCTTTTTTTACGCTCAGCAGCAGCTACTTGGGAAGATGCTTGTGCTCCTATCTGATTTGGAGGAGGCGGGGGAGGCAGAGGCAAATCCATTTGTAGTTCATCAAAATCAGCTGCATAATGCACAGGAGGAGGAGGTGGTGGAGGAGGAAGATCTGTTCTGATGGGTTGGGAGATGGCCACTGGAGTTGGCTGGCTGGCAGCTGGAGTTTTCCAACGGCCAGGTCCACTTTTAGTTAAACAAGAACCAGGGGAAACCGGTTTGGATGAATGGTTCAGATGCTCTTGGCTGGATGTGCTAGAATCCACAGATGAATTCATCCATGGATCACTGTCTGACTTCCGATCAATGTATTCTACATCCTTCCGGATAACCACTTCCAAACGATTCCTTTCTGGCTGGAAAGCTTTATCTCGGAGTTCTTCCTGGGAACGAGCCACACGCTGGAAAAAATAAAACAAGGCATGTATTTCATAGTCCATCTATATTAAAACATATCCAAAATGCTAAAAACTAAATGGCTCACAAACTGCATTCTTATTATGGAAGGTAATTATTTTTAGTGAAGTTCAGCATTTCCATACCCAGTAAGTTTCCCAAAACCAGCAATGCAATATTCTTCTCTGTCCTTTAACTCATTCAAGTGATGGAAGACTTTGCAACCTCTGAAATGCCTGCAAACCTGCACTGAGAGGAAGGGTGAACACAAAATGGAGCTCAAGCAAAAAACCCTTCCCAGCTCACACAATTTCTCAGGACTATCCCTGACACCCCTTCCCCCCCACAGGAGCACAAAAGGCCGGGCAGCCCGGAGCAGCAGGTCAAGCAGACCAGCTTTGCCATTCAGGCTTCTAGTGGCTTGGTGAACATTCTGCCTATTAGGAAGGCGAACAGAAAGACTGCTGAGGAAAAGACAAGGGAGCCTCTGCCCACCCACCTCCATTAATAAGGGAGATGACCTCAGCTTCTCATTACAGTAGAAGTCATTCACAGGTATGGAATCTGGACAGTCATATCTAACTCTACCTGCTTTTTGGGTATAGATTTATTAGTTTGTGCTTTTGTCACATTTTTAATGCACCAAATACTAAGTCTTTCTGCATACAAATTTGTGGGTCTCACTGCACTGTATCACCTCCTGAAAAGGAGCACTGGATCATACACCAGACTATCAAATCTGTTAATGATTTTCTTGAAGCAAACATTCATGCTTTAAAAATGTTACAAAACACTAAGCACTGAATACAAAATGTACCAATTATCAGCAACTGAGAGAAGACTAACAAAGCAAACTACTTTTCTTTTTCCCTCCATCAATGACCTTAACTGTGACCTTAAAAGAATGCCTTCTTTGAGATGGACAAGTGTATTTCTTATGCTCTATTAGTCCAGCAGATCTGAACACAAAGCTATTTGTGTTAGATTTGCTGTAAAGATGCACCTAGCCAAACAGCTTGCTAAAGACTTGTGTTCAGAAGAGAAAAAAGACATTTCAAGTTAGCCAGCAGTTTCCTGCAGCTTTTATAAGCACAGCTCTCACTGCAAAGATTAAAAGGATTTTTTTTTTAAGTCTATTTTACTCTAATTTTGAAATTAAAAGAACCATCGTATGGTGGGGAAAATAAGAGTGTACACTGWCAATGCTTGTAGGGAGCTAAAGCTTCCAGCCCTTTGCTTTATGAAAACATTTCTTAACTGCATTAAGCCTTAAGACCATAGCTCAAATTCTGTATCTATCAACAACTTGGCGAGATGAAGCCCATCTGTTAAATTTTCAGCCACCCAATCTATGCTACTCATCTAAGCTTGTCTTAGGCAGGGGCAAGGTGAATCTTCATCCCATTCTAGGACACATGGGTAGAATCATTCTCTGGAGATCCCAGCCTCTCTCCATCATCTACAAAGAGAGCCTAGACATTAACTAGGCAGCTAAGATTTGGCAAGATGAAATCTTAYGAAACACCAAGCAGTTCAGCACAGAAGTTCAGCAAAATATACCTATAGCTACATGCCAATCATTTCACTTCCAGCAAGTTCCTTCAAAATTACCCTATTTTGGGTATAACACCTAAATTCTTAACAGCTGAAATAATTAGGATTTGATATCTATAATACAGCAATAATCACAATAACTTCTATCCAAGTGACTTTGCAATACATGTGCGAGTATTCAGTAATTGATCCCCTACATTGCTTTCATGACATAATCTCAAAATAACCTAGATGAAACTACTTTCCAAATGCAAAACATGCTGAAACAGATGCAAGGCACAGCTTTTATCAGAAACTAAGGAAAGGAAGGAAAAAAGTGTTTTAACTCTATATTTTTAAGTGATGAGGCTATCTCTGGTGGATTAGAGAAAAAGATGTGAGAAAGTGAATGGATTTGTAGACCAAGATTTGATTTCCTGTATGGCTTTGAGTAAAGTCCTCATTTACAAAGAGTGGAATAGCAGTATTTTTTGAATTTACAAAGGTACCTCGGGGGTAAATTCACTTCAGATCAAGAAGCATCTGTGCTTTGATAATGAGGTAGTATCAGTGTAACTGAAAAAAAGATGCAACTTGAAGGTTTTTTTTAACTGTGGGAAGTGAATGTGTCTCGATGAAGACCCTGGATAGGTCTTAAAATAATGTTTTATTTCATTTTTAATACTTCATCTGATCACTTAAACAAGGAACCCTGCAGGCAAAGAAGTTTTTCCACATAAGCCTTCTGGGAAGAGTAGAGGAGTTGGTTTGCTTTTCAGAAAGGCACAAAACATTTTACAAGACAAATCCTACTACCACCTACTCCCCATTCTCTTGGGTAATGGGGGATTAACATAACCCAGATAACAGGTCTGCAGAGCTTGATAACCCAAGTTCTATGAACAAAATCAGAGCAGGCTTTCTGAATTCAAGCCAGTCTTGGCAAAAGTACAGTTGTTCATGTTGCACTAGGTCAGGAGTGAGAGCTCAGCTGAAGTTTAGTCAGTTCTAGTGCCCTCAATCTGTGGCATGGTTTATCCTCAGAAGCTCAGAGATCATGGAGAGTGACTGTTCTGCAAAAATGTCTCCAGCAATTTGTACATGGAAGACAAGCACTTTTTTTTTTTTTTTTAAACATACTGAAAGAAATTATTTCTAACCTGCATTGTAGTATTGATTGAATTATTACTCTCTGCCTGGACCTGTGTTTTTTCTTCATAATTTGGCCACTGATTCTGAGTTGGACCCATTCGATCCTGGGACTTTGAAGCTGGGAATGTGAAATATTCTCTAGTATAGGTCTGTGTTGGGATGGGATAAGCTTCAGGTCGTGGAGGCAGAGTTTGTTCCTGAAAAAGGTATAAAGAACATAAGGTAAAATTTACTAATCTCACAGATCTGCACAGAATGTTATTCTACATTTCCATTTTTTTCCTATATTTATTTTTTATTCTAAATTTCTATTTTTAAAAGTGCATTTTCTAAATGTTTTGTTTTGGCTCTTAAGAATATGATTTGTCTGGAATGTCAGATAAAGAGGTCTTCTAGTATGAAATATAAGTTGTAGTTATGATCCATGTTTTTTAAGCTCTGAAAACAAGTAAGCAATATTGCCCAAACCTAAAAAAAACTGCAGTGAAAATTTCATGAACAAAATTTAATGAAACCACCCACAGCTGTCTCAATCTCTCATTAAGCTAGATTAAGCAAAACTCCAACCAGTCACTAGCACTAGCATTATGTTCAAATTCTTAAGTGAGACACTCTTTTGACCCAAGCACGCTGCTCCTATTGATAGCTAAGGAAATTTTAATAGCTAGTATTTTGCTTGCCACTTCTGACCTCTGTACAAAGATTTCCAGTAGAGACTGAGGTTATTTTGGTAGTAGTTCCAGATGTATAAGCATTCTTCCCTCCAGGGCTTGGAGGCTGATCTGTTGGAAAGTTACAGGAAGTATTTAAATGACTGTTAATAATAATTTACATAACTTAATAAAATAATAGTATTCACAAAATAACTATGATTTTTTTCTTTGAATAGTTCTAACTAAAGGCTTTCTCCAAATGTTACTTCTAGGTCAGTATTTTAAACTTGATCGATTTTTTAAAACAATCATCCCCCTTTGGAATGCAAAGGCCATGAAAAGTAGTGGAGGAAGCATCTACCCCTTAAAGAAGGATAATCTTACTTACTTGCTACATTGGGACTAGAGCGATGATCAGCTCTGTTCTTCATTAATCTGTCGTCCCCTGGCAGCTTCTTTGGTTCACTGTACTCCGTCCACGGCAGCTGAGGGCTCTCAGGTGACCCATTCTGAGCAGAGTTATTATACAGCTCAAAACCTTCACTCTTTGGTCGGGGTTTACCTGAGCCACGGCGGTCAGAAACTGTAATAGTTAGATACGTATTTTCCCTCTTTGACTTAAAAAACTACTGTCTAGCATACTCTTTTTAAAACAAGAGCTACCTTGCATTTGTAATTGAATATGAGTTGCTAGTAAAACAAATGCTAAGTTTTAAAAACTTTAGTTCTTCAGATACATTCCACTCTTGCATTGACTGTTTAGGATTCCTTTGACTTCTATGCTTCAAAAGAGCTTTAAAAAAGATACCACAATATCTGGGAAAGCCAGATGCGCTTTACTGAAAAGTCTCTTGACTCTGAGGCATATGGTGTCTGGGATGGTGTTGTAAACTGTGATAACAGGGATTTATTCTTTTAACCCATTCTTTTCCATACTGTAGTACTATCCTATATTTAGAAATTTTCTCCATTTATGGAATTATTTTATGCAAGACTTTAATAAATTTGTCTTTTGGAGTTAGTTCACTGAAGTATGATGATTAAACACACCACTGGAGAAACACTCAAGAACTTTTTATCATCAGATACAGAAACTTAAGAAGAGCCATTTCAATATCCCAAGTTTAAAAACCAATGGCAGCATATCTTTCAGGGGGCTCTGTTTCTATTTATTTCTCTCTCAGCAATCACACTATTCTCTCTGGTTACAAGAAAGTCATCCTTTGAGGGGAGGAGAGAAATTTTTATGAAAGGGATGAAAAAGCTACTGAAGTTGTAATGTCCTCTGTACTTATTATATTCCATTTATTAAAATTATTCCAAACAAGGCCTGTGTTTAAATACATTAATTTTTTAAAAGGTATTTACATTTATTAATGATTAGTCTAATTTTAAACAGTATTTAAAAATCAGATGAACTTTTGATATGAAAGGGAATGCTTCCCTTCTGTGGGATTATATGTCTTCTCTGATTTAATGTTTTGGTAATATTTGGCAAGATATTGTGAATTACTACATTTTCTGCATTCTAAGGCTTATAAAGTTGTTTTTACTATAAATATGGTCATTTTTACCTCTTTGCATCATTGGGGATGGCTGATTAAGCAGAGTTGCCAGACCATGGTAAATTGCTCCTTGTTTTGCTACTTCTAGCGTTACTACAGAACCTGTTCTTGTCATCAGTTCTGCTGCCCTGCAATAAGAGCCAAAGAAATAAAACAGAATAAAACTAAGCACTGTATTATTTAGTCTCCTTATGATCATTTTTTATGTCATCATTTCTGCTGCTCATTGTAGCAATCTTTCGTTTGACAAGGCACTCCTTTTCTAAATAATCTTAAAATTTTCAAAAAATTAGAATACAACAACTAGAAGATACAGTCATTAAATAGTACATGCCTGTATGTGTTGTCTATTTCCAGTTTCTGCAGGTAAAGGCCAGAAGCCAAAATATTTAAAATTAGAGCTAAGAAAAATTTGCTCAATACCAGAGCCCAAATGCACAACACAATCTTTTCTATATAGCTACCCGTACCATATACAGAAAATACTACACGAACAGTTGAACTTTTGTTACTAAGGTTACATGTAGGCAGTCATAAAAAGCCAAGACAAAGTGTAACATGCAAAACCACCAGCTTGAGACCTTTTTCAATAAACTATTATTCTAGCATTTTGTGTAAAGACACCTAATGAAACTATTCCGTACCTTTCCTGGGACAGGCCCACCAAACTTCGACCATCCACACTGAGCAACTGATCCCCTGCAGCCAGACGACCATCCTAATTACATATTCAAGAGGGGGGGGGAAAATCATATAGCAATGCTAACTTGGTGTAAATAAAAACAAATATCATGCATACTAGTAAACAAAAGATGTAAAAATATTTCCAAAGGATCTTTCTACCTTTGAACTTCTGATGTTTAAAGATATTACTAACCACATCTGCAGCACCTCCTTTCACAACAGACTTGACATATATTCCAAGTTTGTCTTGACCAGCACCCTACAGAGAAAGAGGAATTAATTTGCAGCCTTTAAATGTGATCTCAAATAAGCAAGCATTCCACAAGTTTTAACTGGAATTTTACATGACTAGGTAAACCTCTAAATTCTCACTATTTTTCTATTTCCCCAAACTGCAAAAAACAATCACACAGAAGAGATATACGTTCATCTGAAGCCAAAACAAAATTTTAATATTATGCCTCTTGAACCTGAAAGCACCATTAGAAGCAAATACTATTTGGTCTTAATATAAGCTTGAATAAACAAGAAAAAAAATACATTAATTAAAATGTATACTTTAGGAGTTTGCTTTAATCCCCTTCTAATGAGAAACACTTATTTGCAGTTTTACATGCAAATTATTAATGCTTTTTATACCTTTATGCATTATGTTCCAAAAGACTGCACTGTTACTCTTGCTAATACCCAAATGAAACAAGGTAAAATGCAGATCACCTATTCTTCCTTGAGGAAATAAAATGAAAAGAAATGCAACTACTTTTACATTTATTATGACTGTCTTCTAATGGATATCTGTAAAGGAGCTGGCGTAGACAAACAGTATCTCTGAATATATAACAATCAGGTAAAGTGAACATTATAATTAAGAAGTCTTTTACACTGACAGAGCCAATATTTAGATCTACTGCAAAACCATGTAATTTTGTTCATAAAACATGTGCCTCAAAGTATCTATTTCACTAAGTTTCAAAAGGACCGTTAACACCGAAAATATTTCCAAACAAATAACAGATTTGAGGCATGAGAACATAGGTGTCCACTCAAGCCATGCTGCTGCATCTTTCACACACCCCAATTTACAAGCCACCACAAAGATCAGTCTAAATTTTACTATCACAAGCCTTGAACTTGTCACTTCTACTGTAAGACAATTACTTGTGATTTCACTATTTATTACAGTGAACTGTGCTATTTTAAAATCACTCTGCAATTCACTCGGCAGAAGAGTGCTACAGAAACATCAAAAAGTCTTCAGCAAAGTACAGTTTTCAATGTAACACTGTTTTTCAAAATATTATCCCAAGTTACTTTGATAGTGACAACGCAACTTCCTGCAGGCTTCAACTCTTTTTTTCTTCTTTTGGAAGAAAAAGCATTCATTGTTTCCATCATTGTAATAAAGTAAAATGAAAATCAAAGGTGAAGATTCTTCAAAAGCTGGGGTATACAAGGTTTTCTAAACAGGGGAAGGGTTTAACTTTTATTCATTAAGTCTTGAGTTAATCCCAAATGTTTACTCAAAAGGCACAGAACAGGAATTACTTCAAGTCCTATGATTCGAGATTAACATTCTACATCTCAAAATATTTCAAAATAATTGCTTGAGCTGTAATGAAAATGAATAAAATGTGGAAATAAAAGCCATGCAATAAATAACTAAAATAAGGATACTTCCTATGTCCAGGAAGGATATAAAGGGGATTTAAAAATTATATTTGACCAAACAAGGATTTTTTTTTTTTCCTAAGGACTCTAGGAAACATCATCTATGTAAACACAGAATGTTATTTTTAACTTTCTACTAGAAAAATTGATTTAAGTTATGAGAATTACAAGTCAGAAGGCAGCTAGATAAATATAATGAAAAACGAAATCATGCTTCATAAATCTATTCTTTTTCCCCAAGCAATCGACAAGTGCATGGGGAAGGATGATCTGGTTGACACTGCATCTAGACTTCCAAAAAGCGCCTGGCAAGGTCTCTCACCAGGTGTTCTCAAAGAATTTAAGTTATCATGGGATACAAGAGAAGTTGTCCTTGTACATTAATAACTGGTTCAACCACAGAAAATAAGTCGTTAGTTTTCACAAGGAATTGAAATTATCAGAGAAGCCTAAAATGAATATAATAAATGAAGTTGAAAACTTCTGTTTAAGTCCATGACGTGCACTGGTTTGCTGATAGTGATGAGACAAACATCTGCAATCGCAAAAATACACATATAACAGTTTCTAAACTCGCTTTAACTCTTTCAGAAAGATCTTTATAAACATTGTTTTCAGAGAACTCTTCACATAATCAGCTCAAATACTCGTAAGCCAACAGTGCTACTCGGGAAAAAAAAAACAGATCAGAAACCACCACTGCCACTCAAAATTTAGAGGGCTCACATTTAGAAAACATTTTATAATTCTAATTACCCCCTTACAAAAAGGCACCAACAAAATACGAGGTTCAGAGAAGGATAACAAGGATGATCAGAAACGTGGAATGGCTTCCTTGAGAGAACCAACTAAATAGGACTCTTCAGCTTAGGTGCAACCAAGGAAGGAAGTAAAGGTCTATGGAATTATGAATGGCACTGTTAGCTTTGTCGTGCAGCTGATGAGAGAGATGACATATAATCCTTTCTTATTCRTGCTACCGGGTAGCATATGTAAAAAGTCAACAAAAACTACTTTTTCCACAGAATTTCATAATTAAATCGTGAAACTGACAGAAACAGGGCTACCATGGATGCTGAAACATAAACAGGCTTAAAAAAAAAACAAAAACAAAAAACAAACAAAAAAACACAAAAAACCCCCACGCAATACATTCTGACATAAGTATAGCTGGTTTCTCTTAGTTTCTAGCAGTCTGTATTTTCAGAATTTGTTTTGTTATGCTCTTTGGCTCCCACCACTGGAGGATACCACATTAGACAGATTTTTGCTCTCAGTATAACTGTTCTTATATGCAAAGTCTTACAATAATTCCTCATCACGATTCCAATAAGCTGGCATTTTGCTCATTGTTTCTTTCTTCAAAAATTTTTATGAAGCCAATACAGTTTAATCAATCTCTGTCCTGTGTTTTTAAGAATAGTTATGACGGATGTGTTAGCGCTAAGTTATCTCACTTAAAACTAATGAATTTTGAAAGGATAAAAATGATTTAAAAATACATCTCTACTCATTCAGATTACATCAAACATCTTTATCAGCTATCATGTCTCATCACACATTATTAGGACAGATGAGTTCCTTCTTCTCTGCCTACTTCATATGCCATTTAATGTTTGTAACAAGATGTCTATACTACCACTTTTGCTTAGGAAGACCTCTCACTAAGCATCCTCAGAGTTAACTCATCATCTTCCTTCAAGTTTTACCCTAAGCTTTACAGGCATTTGAATTTAAATTATCAATTCCTATTAACACAGACTTATTTTGCTTCAGCTCCACCTCTCCAAAAAAGGATAGCAGTATTTTCCTGCTTCTCAAGGAGATTGCATTAGAAGAAAACGTACAGGTATTAGGGGCACAAAAAGTGTGTTCATACGTAGTTAGACATGCATACTAAACTCCAAAGTGAGTGAAATTCTCATATGCCCCACATGGATTTTTCTCCTAAATACTGTTTACTGACGACATTAAAATAAAACAGTGKTTTTTTGGTAGACTGTCTATTAATCTACTTTTCTTTTAAAGGAAAGTGAAAGTCAACATAGTTTGAATTATTCCCTGACAAACAAAACAGATCAATGACGTGTGTACCAATCATAGTAACTAATATGGTAAAAAATTTTCCAGTTCATTTTATTTTCTCCCTGAAATGCTAAAGCATATATATCTGTATGCTGTTTGAACAGAAGAACACAACTGTGGATAAGCTGGATGATTGTGGAAAGCAAGAATGTTTTAAGTACAAGAAGATAGGCTTTTTTTCGCTCCAGATAAATATACTGGGAACCTAGAATGCAGTTTCTCCAACATATACCACCAATTATAACCCCCCAAAACATTTATTTGAATTAAAAAAAAAAAGTAAGTTCTAGACATAAAAAAAGTCTTCTCTAACTCTCTAACATTACCAATTTACCTGTTTTTCTTCCACATTTAAAGCAAGTTTTTCATAATTGTTGCAGAAAGTAAAAGAATAGCACCCTTTGGGGAAAAACCTCAGGAAGTCCTCCTCTTTGAAAACTTCCCTTAAATTATTAAAGGTGTACAAATGAGGAAAAAAAACCCAAAAAAACTACTGAATCACTGCTTCTAAATTAGCAGATACACCTTCTAGTCATAGTTTTCAATTAGAAGAACCACTTGTGGAAAACACTTAAGGCAACCAAAAGAAACCTATCATAAAAATAAACAGAGGAAAAAAAAAGTCCATGGACATTGGAGTCTTTAGTAGAACACGCAAAATAGTGAGGCAATATTTCACCTGGCAGTATAAAATCATTTAACATTTCCAAGAATTCAGAAGCATTATAAACTTTTTCTCAGTAAAAATAAAAAGAGCTGTAAACACAATTATCACATCAAAAGCAGTTAACATTGGCTTCAGTTCACCTAGGTTACAACTGCACAATAGTCCAACCCTAAACTGCACGAGCATAATATTCTATTGTGAATACCTGCTTTGCTTTAGCTCTAAATGTTATCTACCGTTACAATGAGTTGCTGAAACAGAGAACCATAAAGAAAAAGTTTTATAAGGAATGTATCAACCAATCAGAATTAGAAAAACAATAAATTGCAAACCAAAAAAAGGAGGCTTATATGATATTTATAGATTCTGATACCTCAAGTACATTAGACCTAGGCTTCAAAATGAGAAAACCCTCATTCCATGCTTTTACAATATAGTTAAATTATCGGGACAAAAGAGAAACCCAGAACATAAAAACTGCATAAAGCACAGAAATAAATTTTAAGGCCAGCAGTGGAGTGGGCCAAGAAAGTTGGGGTAATTTACTTCACAGTTTAGGTCTTCTCAATATCCTAGTTACACTGTTATTTCATTTGACTGAAGCCTACAGAGGCCACCCCCCCTTTCACCACCTGCTCCCTTTACTACCTTGCATAAGACTGTTCCTAACCATCCAGTAAAGGAGGTTGAGAGGATCAATAAGGGTGGGTGAGTTTATTCTTGTTAAATCGTAGTGCTAACTTTTATCGGGTTAAAGCAACTGTTTGCCTGTAGTAATAAATGAATAATTTTCAAGGGCTGTGAATATACAGGATGAATATCAGGTAGGCTTTTGACATCAGACCCTGAACTGGGCTTTTTCTTGCTAGAAGCACAAAAACCATCAAGAAGGAAAACTAATGCCAGGAAGTTTTCATCGTTTAAATGTAACGATTCATCTATGTTAAGAGCATACATATGAACAGATAGGTCTTCCTCCATGACTTTCACTAGGGAAATATTCTCATATTTTTAACGACCAACATAAAGAGAGGAGTTTGACCTAACAAAGGATGTTGCATTTTAAACACTGTCCAAATAACTTCCAAATAGGCAAAAATATCATGACATAAAATATTCATGTTTCTTCTGCAGCAGCAGCCTCAGCTTCTACTATTCTGTGAAGTTACAGGATTTTTAGCCCAACAATTTAACTGTTTCAAATTCCTAAATCCTACTGTAGTTCACCTATAGACTTGCCAAGCAACTCCGAGCAGTATCTGCAGACCAAACGTACTCTAGCAAAAGCTGATTCCCAAAACAATTGCAAAACAAAACAAAAAAAGCAGAGCCCCACACTAACAGAGATGCTAACTGAACAGGGAAAAAACCCTGTTATGAACATTTAAAATTAAGATGAATTTTAAGCTTTTAAAATCCTGCACGGCAAGCACATCCAAAGGACACTTCCCAACTTTGCCACAGACCATCAGATTTTCCCCCACACCTCTGACGTAAATAATTCAAAGTATAGCAATTTTAGCAAGGGATGAAGATGACTAGGGTACCTAAAACTGAGGTAAATACAACAACAAAAAATACAACATAAAACAACAAAAAATACATCTTTAGTGATGTAATTATACAACAGGATAAAAGTAAGTTCCCAGATTTTTTTTCAGGAAGTTCAACTGGCTGAGTAAAACATCAAAAAACTCCTGAACATATTTTTCTCCATGCTTGGAATTTTTCATCTATAAAACATCCAATTTGTGTGAGAAATTGAGGAAAACATTGTGAAATTACTATATAGTCCAGAAAGAATCCTGTATGATTAAGCCCAGTAACTGGAACAAACACATGCATTTGCATGATTCTTATATTAACTGTACAAAGTTGCTCTTCTCATCTTAATGATATGTTAAGAAATAAGTTAATGCTTTAAAACAGCACAAGTTGAAAGATGTTAACATACCACATTTGCAAGCTTGGCATGTACTTAGATTGAATTTAATAAGAGTATTAAAATAATTATTCCTAAATTTGCAGCGACTTACATGTTGTTGCAGGAATTCTATGACAATGGTGAACATTCTCTTGTACGTAGAAGGAATTTTAATAGATCTTCTAATCCTACTTGGGAGGTAAAGGCAAACACAGGATACTTCTGCATACAAAAGTCTGCTTAATATGGTAACTGAGGTCTTTATCCTAAATCTAAATGAAGAAAGGAATGTATGGGAAAATATTTGTCTAAGTGACCACACTACCTTGTAAATAATAATAATAATAATAATAATAATAATAAAAGAGTCCTCTTCCAAGAAACAGAGCAAGAATAAAAGGTGCTACAAATCAAGCGGATAATCAAGAAACAGGTATGAAATGCTATCAATAAATCCAGCAATTAAAACTCAGCAGAAGCTCCATCTCCCTTACACTTGTTTTTATTGCATCTGTGTGGTTCACATACACTATACAACAATTCTTAAAGCGGGACACAAGGAAAAGACAGGTAAGCTTTCAGATGAGAGAACAAATTAGAGAGGAATAACGTCATTCTTCTCATAGTCACCCAGTTTCAAGAATTCTTATCATGGAACAAAGAAACATGTTTAGAAATATCTTCCAAGATGGATTTTATAACTACAACCTGAGGATATAAATAAAAGTGAGGAAATAAAACACTAAAAGGCTTGTTAAGTTTATTATACATTTGGATGACCATGATTGCTGGGAATTTCACATCAGTACAATTCATAGGTCACTGGTTTCCTAGTTTCATGCAAATCTAACTATTCATTTGAAATTAAATTATAACTTCAAAGTATTAAAGTGATGCTAATTATGCACTAGTTTAGTGTAAGCATTGTTCAAAAATGTTCAACTGCATGCAAATCTGTCAAATTCACATAAGAAAAAATTATAACAAAAGACTTATTTCTGGTGATTTTTGCTAAATTGACAAAGGACCTTCTCAAATAACTGAGTATGCCCTACATACAAATCTGACACTGTCTTCCACATATAAAGTCTACACATAAATAAACATTGTAATTCAACCCTAAAGCAGCTTGATAAGGAAAAAGAGGATGATATACCCACAGCACTATCTAAAGGTTGAATATTTTGTAATGTATTTGCAAAATTTCTGGATCAATTATTCTCGGTCAAAGCAAAAAAAAAAAAAAAAAAAGTTTTATTAGAAGAAACTAAAATTGTAAGCTACAATCCCAAGCTGCTAAGTAATACGTATAACTACTGAAAACAGCAGACGATTTCATGATCAAAAACGTAGCTTACATGTGTAAGAGAAAAAAATCAGTGCTAGCTATTACTTCATTTGTTTTAAAGAATGTTTTATAATTTCCCCATCACTGAATCAAAAAAAAAAGGGGGGGGGGCAAACAAACCACATTTACAGTATAAACAGAGCTTCATCTGAAAATACAACTGAAGACTGAGGAGCATGAAAAAGTTAAACAGCTGGAACTTCAGCAAGGGCCTTTAGCTCCTTCAAGAGCAGCCTTAATGGATTCAGACAGACTGGGGCCAACAGAAGAGGACCAACATTAAAATCTCACCCAAGAGACAACTTTTGTATATGTATCATTTTATTTTTTTCTTCTCTAGTAATTCAGAAAAAGCTCTCCCTTAAAAGATGAGGATAGCTTCCTATAACATTTAATCTCACTTAATTATAATGGACAGGAATTTTACTACTGAAAGAACTCAAAAATTAAGTATTAATTGCTATTTGTAAATCTGCCCTTGATAGGGCACATTAACAAGAGCTGCATGGAGAATTATTTTGCAAGGAAAAAAAGGCACCAAAACTTACTACAGAATATTTTCTACTAATAGCTCAGGATAATTATGAAGCACCTTGTTAGGAAAAAACTCTCAGGGAGTATTAGTCCTTGATAATCCAACTTCAAGAAAGCATAAATAATACAGAAAATGATTTGGTTAAGTAAGAAGAGTGATCAGCTTAGCATTTCAGAAGATGATGGCCTCTGTTATATCATAAGGAGTATGATATGCTCCATTTTCATGCCTTTTGACTGTACGCCTTTGTATTTGCTCTCTCGTGAGTTGTTGGCAGAAACAAATTTTCTATAAACATTTCAAGAAGTACCACCAGAAAAACAGCAAGGCCACTAATTAGACACCAGAAACAGCAGGGAGTGAACCTGCACTAAATACTTTTGGACAATTAAGAAGCAACGAGTACTTTGTAAAATGTTCACTTATAAATGTCTTTAAAATAAGCTATAGGACAACTAGAAAATGTAAGCTAGTATCCCAGGACACATCATCTAATATAAAGTAATATGGTAAAGAATTAACTGAATAAATGATCAAATAAATGAATTTACTGTATGATTTTGCTGAAGGACCTGGAAGATTAGGAAAGTATTGAAAACTCAAAGCAACTGTGGGAATCCTCATTAATTAAAGAGCAATTTTGGCACCTGTGGCCAGAGCAACTTCAATCTCTAGAATGCTGATAAAATGTATATATAAGAGTAACCACACATCTACAGAACAAAAAGGTGTCCAACACCAGATTCCCTCATTAAAAGAGCACTGGGAAGATGAAGAAGATAACAAAAATCACAAATACTATGTTTATCGGTCAGGATCCCACTCTTCAAGTCACACAGACTGAGACATTCACAGAAATGTAACACTGAAGGTGAATGAAGCATAAGGATAAGAAGGAATTTAGTGAGGAATGATCAGCACTGGTTAATGCCATTTAATTCAACACCTTTGTTAAAAGTTTAGAAGGTGAAAAACAACACAAAGTTGATTCATATCGGAGCTGAAAAGAAAAACATCAAAAGGATTTTAAAAAATCTGGAAATTCAGCAGGGGCGGGGGATGGGAGGAAAAGAAAGTTGATACAACAGAGCAAYGTCAATCAAACATTTAATTTGACAAAAGAATATATAGAGAGATATGCCCAGGTGACAAAGATTCACGGCAGACAAATGCATATAAGATGCAAAGACTTCATACATGTTGTCAAAAGTGGCAAATGTCCTTTTTAAACCTTGTATGAATCTCTGCTTGACTACAAAAACTCCATCGTGTTAAATAAGACAAAGGATGGAGTTAGTCAATGAAATCTAACCTCAACTTTTGAGACAGTGTAGCAATAAACAAGTCATTTTTAATCATGTCAGCTTATCAGTTGGGCCTTCTATCACGAATCACATCAGCGTACAGTAGTACATACTTGCTTTCACATTTAGTGTTATTTTGCAAGCCCCTCCGTGCTTTAATAAGATTGTACCCAGAATACTGCATTTGCTTCAAAACTTACTACTAAATCTAGGGGCATGCAAGAGGGAGCATTAAAAAAAAAAAAAATTACAACCACTTCTATGGGGTAATCAGACCGAGTAATAACGAAAAACAAGATAAACTATAGTGAACTGAAAAAGAAAACCCAACTACTATGATATATCAGAAGGATGCAAAATTGAGGATGAACAAGAATACAATAGTAAAGAATTAATAAAAAAAGACAGAATTAAAGAAAATATTTAAGGATGAGAGATTTTACTGTTAGTGTTGCTAAGTCACAAGACAGATGAGTTTATAGGACTTCCTGTGTCAGTAACAAACACAGGAAATTTTGGCTCACGTACATTAGATCAGCCATAAAACTGGAAAATACCATATAGCGCAACTGTATATTAAGCTGCAGTTAGAAGAACAATAAAAGCAGATATACAGTCTTCCTAATGGCAGCAGGCACATCTAGCCCACAAACTGGTTATTCAGCACAAAAGAATTAAAAGTAGACATAACAAAATCCACCTCTTTACCATTTTGCATTTGCCAGATTAAGTAGCCATAATAGTATGGCAAAGACAACAGCCTACTATTTTTAATGGGACTCAACAGGCAGCTGGATTTCAAAACTAAACATCTAAGCCACACTGGGATCTAAAGCCAGTGGTATGGTGGTTCGAGTTGCTTAGACAGGAACCAGTCTCAGCAACACCCTAGCCTAAAGGTATCAGAGGGGGAACAAAGGTCCATCTGTTGACAAGGTGATAACTCCTTAATAGTTAAGCTACTAACACCCTCAAACATCCTACTGCACAACTAGTCTAGGTCCAACACAAATTAGCTATACTTTATCCTAGGTTAGTAATATTCTTGCATTTTTAGTATATCTGTAGGATGACCTACTTATTTTAACACCTATGATTAGATTAAAATGATGAAATCTATTATGGAAACATTTTTCCAATTGTTATTAGGACTACAAAACTGTTGTATTAAATAGCCTGAACGAAGTAAAAAATATGCTGCTGTAAAACACATCTGCATGTACGGTGCCTAACCAAACCTATAATTCTCCAGAAAATTAACAGCAAGGCCTTGTCATTACATGTTTTAAACTATCATTTGCCTATACCTGCCTAGCTTTGCATACTTTGTTTGTCACTCTAAGTTTCCAATAAAAAATTTTAAGTTTCACAGAGATAGCAACCTGTTTTGAAATGAAGGTATCTTCATTCTCCAGTTAGTTTGACTGAATCCACACACATACAAAAAAAGTCACACAGTTATCAACCATACTCCAAGTTATGTGCCAACTTAAGTGGCTTCAGATACCAAGACTACAACATGTCAAAATGCTCCAGATGGCAAGTTTTGTTCACACAAACCATCAGAATTATTTTTTTTTAATAATTTCCAAGACTTGCTTGGATTTTGCATAATTATGGAAACATTTTTAAAAACTTAGTTTTAAAAATATAGATTTCACATATGTATGTATGTATACATTTTGCTGGAATATTAGAGTCTGCTATCTTTCATAACATTTCAAGGGTGGTATTTTTTCCTCAAGTCAGTCTTTCTTGGGAAGCCTCTGTTGCATTTTCTAAAAACTAAGCAGTTTAAAAACAAAATGAATCGCTGCAACTAAAGTATCTTTAAACCAAACAATAATTGTCTGCCCTATGATAGTAACCTAGCTATCGGGCCTGAAATCAATTATCAGGCCTGAAATCTTTTATCTGCCTACGCCGAGAGTAGATTTTACTGATTTTTATCAAGGCTGAGTCTCTTATTCCAGACTCTAAGATACACAGAAGATCTTCAGAAGTTTTTATAAACAACCTTAAAGGCAAGTTTATGCAACAGAATCAAGTCTCAGTCTGACTTCCCTGGCAAGCAGTTAGTTTAGAAACATTTAAATAATTCAAGTTTATATGCGTTTTAAAGAATACCAGTTTACTAAACTACTGCAGCCAGTTTAAAAACGTACTCTCTAGGATGTAAAAAGCAAATGCTTCTGAGAAAACAAACACAATACCCACATTCCCCAAAGCTGAATGTATTTTGTAGGTTGTACTGCATTTGGATGAGAACAAGCATTTTTATCTACTTTATGTACAGAACATACCATGACTGCGATTCACTGAATTACTTGCTGTCAGTCCAGAGAAATGAGAAAGACTAACTTTGCCCCTACTGGTCCCGCCTCCGACAAGGGAAAACTGCTTTGGAATTGAAGATCAAAAAAACAGTCTGGCAGAGGAAGTGAAGCCCTCAGCCCCCTCAAGAACAGTTTAGAGACTTTGGAAATCTATCATCATTAGACAAAATACTTCATAGCATGCTCTATGTAATTTCCAAATAAAAGTGAGGTGAACCAGTTTACTGTGTGTAAAACTGGTCCTTTATTTGTAGCTACAGCTGCCATGATTCATGTGGTACTCTGATTTTAAAAAAATTCAGAAACTGACCCATGCTCCACAAATGAAAACTTCTGCTTTCACCCTCTCACATTCTCCCTCCATGGTGGGGGATGGAGGGGAAGAAGCATTTTATGAACTGGACAAAGCACAGTCACAAGTGGGGAAAACATCTCCAATTAAGCAAAACAGGCAGGGGAGATTCAAACTTTGGGGCCAATCAACATTACTAATAGGCATAGGAACATCAAGCATTTAACATTAATGAACAATTCCATTACTGCACTAAGTAGCACTGGGTAGGAAAACAGATGAAAAATAAACGTCTTATGATCCAGAGAAAAAGTTAGACTGCAAGCTGTACAACCCTACAAGCCTCAGAAGCAGCCAGCATACCTAGAGAACTTTGCTCTACTTACAAACAGCCTGGAAAGAGGAAACCATAACGGACCAAGGAGTTTTTGTTGTTTTCTTTAATGGAATAAGGGTTTCCAATCAAGTGCCTGTTACTTTGTTAAAAAGGAATGTTTGCAATAAAGACCAACTTGCATGCAATGTAGTTAAGTGAAGATACCCTACATCTTCCTAAGGCTTGCTTTTCCCAGGAGATAAAAGACCAAAGAACCCAGGATGTTGTATAATGGGCTTACTGAAATGGGATTAATTAACTATGTAGTCTTTTTTTTTTTTTTTWAACCAAATTATGGCACTCAGAATTCTCAGTAAAGTGATTAGGTATACAAAGAAAGCATGCAGGCAGACACAAATAGCTATAGTGTCTTCTGTGGTAGACAGAAGTATATCAGTGTAAAACAAATTATTTCTCTCATACTTCAGAAATTGAATGCTTSCAAAACAGTATTTTCCTTGATGAAAAGCAAAGCAAATAAAGGAACTAACTAAAGCAATTGACTTATAATCCTATTCTGGAATTGAAATCAAGTATTAACAGTTTCTTCCTAATCATATTTACTCTTGGATCTACTGAAACAGGAAAATAAGCAGGTAAAGGGAAAGTGTTTCATACATTGCATCTATAAAAGACTAAGCAAATTTTATTCAAGATTCTTCTTTAACCTTTCTGAAAAGGAAGCCTCTCTTACCATGATGAATGCTGCAACTGAAGATACATAGGATATGCACAAATTGATAAAGGCACTCAATTTTTATTATTTATTTTTTTACAAATAAAATACATTGGCCTGTCTGAATCAGTTTATCTTTTCTTTTGTTCAAAGGAAAAAAAACATGTTGAGTTCAAGCAAAATATACTGCTCGAACTCTATTCCCCAAATAAGTGCTATAACTTCTGAATGTAAATTTGCTAGAAATACTTCAAGCCACGATATACCAACAGCTATTTAGAGTTATGCACAAATCTGCAAGTTGCATTTCAGATCCTGCAGCACTTTTTCCTTTTGAGACAATTCTGAACTAACACCTCACCTTTCTTAGGTCTGTAGATGGTACTTCATGGGCAAGACTTAAGTGACAATCTAATTTAGTTAAAACAAAACAAAACAACCTCTGCTCTTTTTGTAAGAAATAGATCTTGACTCTATAGCTAAGAACAAATTATGACAGAAAAAACATAGTACAGTCCTCCACATAAATTTGCTGGGCAGTTTCAGATGGATACAATTTAATGCAGTATCAGTGGATACACTACCAAGTACTCTTAAGCATTTAAATTTCTACTCCAATTGAAAGCATTATTCATGCAGAAATAGTCAACAAAGAATTTGCTAGCTTCTGAAAGTGTTTTTTATTGATGGAAGTAAAAAATTTAAAATTAAAGTGATATATTAACATGTACTTAAATGGAATTTAAAAAGTTATTTCAATGACATAATTTAATGAAGCCTGTCAGAGGAATGCTAGTTTTGTACACTATTACTTTTGTGAGCTTGCTAGCAAGTGTCTGCATACAGAAGGCATTAATGCATGGAGGAACTGGCACATCAATTTTATTTAGACAGGCTCTTAAAAACCCCTTTGTCCAGAAGGCATTACACACAAATGTCTGGGTGACCCAATTGCAATATAAATCTAAATAAATGCTAGTAAAAAAGACAAAACCACTCTACTTCAGCAGAGCTGCGGTCTCAGCAAGTGAGAAGAAAAATCATGCTGTGCTGGCATAAGCTTTAGTTTTTACAAAACATATGAAAGCATTAGCAAGCTATTATGCAACACCTATAAGGTATCAAAATTTACCAACCCCCCCCCCCGAAAGTTATGAATTAACAGGAAACAAGCGACTTACTAACACATAGCTAGATGTTTGTCCATGAGAGAGACTAAATTGGCAGCTTGCATTATATCTTACTCCTGTGGGACTGAAAATCTGTAGTAGAAATGCTAGTAAAATACTACTTTAAAAAAGTAAGTTCCTCTTAAGAAGTCTGTTAAGGCAACATTAGTAGTTCAGACCATGGATGTGACTTAACATCAAGCATTCAAACAAAACAAAACAAAAACACCCCAAACCCTTCATACTCAAACATTTCAATTAATTCATGTTGGAAGGAAAGGGCAAAGATTTTCCTTAAAAAAATTTAGGATGTGCAGACACAAGACGACTGTTACAAGGGAATGCTAAAGTGTTTGAAATTCTACCTCAGGAGCTGGAACGTGAGAGGGAACAGTTACAAACAACCACCACCAACAAAAAAAACCCCAAACCCATCAATGGTCAATATTTTGCAAACTCACTGTAGATACAATCAAGTACCAGGTTATCAGTATTATTTGTAAATATAAATCTAATTTTCCACTTTGAAAAAATTATGCTTTTATATTAACATTTTTAAGCCAGTTCCTCCAAAATATATTACCTACAAAATTATATTATGAGAACATATTACCTAATATATTACTGATGAAATATTTGTAAAACAAACTTTCAGAAAAATTTCATATTTAAATTGATAATCCTGTAGTGTCAAACCCTCCTTAACACCTTAAATTGACTGTGTTAAATATAAAATGAAGAACAACTGTTTAGAAAATAAATCAACCTAGTGATTTAATTAAACCTTAAGAACAAACAAGGTTACTGAATAATACAAATTATTTATAGCTAAGATGCCACACACTTGTTTTAGAAAAGGAAACCTCATCCCCACAATATTTATTCATAAAATATCATACTGACACTTTGAAATGCTTCTATTAAAAAAAAAAGTCATCATCTTATCATATTTTAGTAATTGCTGTGGAAATATTTAATTCAATTATCTTCAAAAAAACCTAAAAATATAGTTTCATTTATAGACAGGTGTGCATATACGTATGCATTTTAAGGTGTATGTATGTATTTTAAGGTAACTTTTTCCATTATACTAATAAAAGATGACAAAGTAGGAAGTAGAAGAGAAATATGCAGTATACTTCTATGAACTAAACTGTAGCATATTAATGACTAACTGGCATGCCAAAATTAATCAACAAAATCTGATCCACCATGCTTGCAGAACACTGGAATATCCTTTCTTTTGTGCAGTAGCAGTCTAAACAGAATTTAAATGCCTCTCTGCTGTAAATGTGCTAAATATAAGATACTGTAACTGGAAAATATTTGCATGTTCTGGTCTTTTTGGGGGGTCTACAGAATATTTAAAATCTCTTATACATACTGCTTGGGATGTGAATTTTAATTATTCTATTAAGACTTTATAAATGAAAAATGGGCTTTTAAAGGAATCTGGATTAAAGCCAACTAATATGACAAGTAAGCATATCACAGGTCATGCTATTCATGCTCTTCCATGGTAAAACTGTAGTTATCACACCTTAAACTTTAAATATCAAAAGTTAYTTCCACAAATCTGAAAAGTGCATATAAAAAATAAGCTAAAAATTAGTTAAGCTTTTTCTTTTAATTTCTGGAAAGTTAGCTACTAGCCTCTGACTATATTTAACTGCATGCTACATTACATTGTTACTACATGAGCAAATAACTACTGGCAGGTTTAAACAAGCAAGAGAGCAGCAAAAAGTACAGGGATAATATTTAAAACTTAACAGAAAAACAGTCCCAACAGAAACCTGAACAAACTTACCATGGATTCTGTTCTTCCAACAACAGAAAACCACATTTTGATCTTCAGGACTACAGATCCTTGAAAGAAAAAAAAACAATTCTCCACTTCTCTTTCAGCCCTCAACAGCAACCAAGTCTGCTGGATTTTCCAAGATACCCATCAAGATAATTCTGAGCTGGATGCTATGACACAGTATAGCATTTATCAACACCAGCTATAACCAATACAATATTCAGTCTCTTACGTAATCAGTTATGCTGTTCTGACTTTCATTTACTTTAGAGGCTTTATTAAACTTTGAAAACTGCTAGAAAAACAAAAAGGGAGCCCTTTTGTACAAAAGACAAAACCTCCAAATTAAACAGGAAGTAATGTACTGGCCCACAGATGGCTAAGAAGTCACATGCAAAAGCCCCCAAAACGTGATATATTTTTAAAGTAAACTACATGCACACACTGCTTCCAAATCATCTGGATTTCATAAAAACTTAGCCGCAATGTGGTTGGGAGTCAGGCAGCTTTTAACATCAAAACATCTTTCAGGGTTAGAGCAACCAAATTCTGCACACAACCTCAAAAAAGCAATACTGTTCCCAATGCCCGACCACTCCTACCAACTAGATTTCCATATTCCTATTATAAAAGCTACTGGTAATAAAGCTACAGAAGCATTACTACAAGGAAACATGCAACACTGCAAATGGGTTAAAAAAAGAGGTTAACCTTCTGGGTCACAAAACACGTGAAGCTATACAATATAACTTTTTAAGTTAGAGAAGAAGTTAAGAAATGCTGTTAGTTGTTTTCTCAACTTAAGAAAAAAACAAAACAAAAAAACCACCACTGTTTACAATCCCCTGGCTGCTAGCAGTTGTTTCGTAACTGAACTTGTTTTATCCAGCATGTATTCATATAGCACATATGCTTACTACATGGTTGCTCAAAGGGGCTGTCTTGCCTTAGAAAATACTCTTAGAGTAAACTAAGATAAGCAAACTAGCTGATAGGTAGCAATTCTGTTCCCTCCAACATACTTGGCAACATTTACTTTACAAATACTCATTTTTTATTTAAAAGTAATGCAATTAAACATTCTAGCTGTCGTTACGTGGAAAGAGGATCAAATGCAGGGTTCCCCAGTGATCTAACACTTATATATATTCATTACCTCACTTATTACTGCCAATATGTTTTCAATCGCTATTACAAACTGAAACCATCCATCAGAAAGATAAGCAGGTGCAGAACATTTCAATGCACACTGTGCCACTTCTCTGCTTGTATAACCTTAGCTTCAACTCAGATGATCTTTTTTAGATTGCAGCAGAAAAGGAAGTGACAATCACCTGGTAATTACAAAAATTTTGTTTGGAAGGTGTATGCGAGGGGATTAATTTCCCCATTACAAACTCTTAATTGGCACAGACTTTGATTATCCAGAAATCCTGCAAACCAATACAAGCCAAAAGAATTACCAAATTATAAGTTAGCTAGATGCTTCCTCAGAGATGAGCACAAATTACTATAGAAGTGTAGATTTGTTGCAGTGGGTAAAAGGAAGAAAGAAGCATTCAGTAGAAATTACTTGTTTTAATGGATCTTTCTGAATCTGCCCATTTCACTCATCTCTAAAAACCATCAGCAACGCACATTTTAATCAACTTTACACAAGGCCAGTGACAAGAATCAGGAGTACATTAAGAAAAAGTCGATTTTAACTTAATGAGAAAGGTAGGTCAACACCAACACGCAAAGGCATTCTCATTCTTTCACAGAATGTTACTGAGAGCAGCTGTTTTGTCATATCAAAAGTTATTTTCATAACCAAAGCTGAGTAGTTTCAAAGTTATATTTCATTATTTGGAACAGTGCCACCTATTGACTAGCCATTGCATTTTCTTTCATTACAGCACTTTTGAAACACTCTCAAGAAACCAGTAGTCAAAGAAATATAACCGGGATCAGCTATCAAACCAGGATCCTACGCATGGCAAGAGTAACTGTGTTTCTGAAACACAATATAGGTTTTAATTTCTTAAACTATAATGTACTTTCATATGAACATTTGATAACCAACCTCTCTCTCTCTCTCTCTCTCTCTCTATATATATATACACACACACACTTTTTAAAGAAAAAGTGCATCCATTCTGATGCTCGTCTCTTTCTCATTTCAGGTACTTCAAACATTTAAATTGTGTGAAATTTTAACAAATACTTTATTGGATTTCTGTTCCCACTTTTCGCAGCCAAAAGAAAAACTGAGAATTTTAATTCTTATGCTGCTAAAAGACACACGACTTGAGACACATCAGAAAAAGCATCAGTGAAAGTCAACAAGATAAGAATAGAAAGAAAAAAATCCACCCACTGTTAAAAGCTTCTCAGTCACACAATTCTCTAATCCATTCTTGGGAAAACTGGTGCCCTGCACATTCCTCCTTACCCTATTGTTTTTATGAAGCCCATTAAGGGAAAACCATGCTACTTAATTACCTCCAATAAGCAACTCCACACTCTAAATAGCCCCGTGAAAATCATCCTAATTATTTACTAATTTGGAACCAATTTGGTTCAACACTTAATGTAAGATGATTATTTCTATCCAATCAACATTCTGCTGACTTCAAGCTAAGCAAAAATTTCTATTCTACACACACTAATACAATATAAAAATCTGCCTCTAGCTTACTTCAGATTGAGATTTAGGGCATAACCTTTTTAAAATCAGCATCCCAATAGTGTGGCATGCGTACCACTGCAAGATGGCACGCAAATACTGCCGGAAGCACTGAATGCTTCTGTAAGTACACGTGCTGAGATGAAGATTGCTGCTTCCATCACAAACTGAGATAATGGATGTATCATAAAATTGGTTAAACAAATTGTAAAAAATTTCAAAGCAAGCTTTCACACTGGACAGTAACATTCTTACATAATGCTAACATAAATTAAGATAGCGTTGCTAGTTAAAACAATGTATGGGAGAAGCCAGCCAGCTCCAGTGAAAATGGAAATTTTTTCCCCCCTTTTATACCCTGCTTCTCTCTAGGTGAGAAAGCAGATGTCACAGCTTAAAGTGAAAAACTAATTTCAACTTAACATTTCAAAACATTCAACTGAAATGCAGATGGCAGTCTGATACATACTACTGATACATACTCTGATACATATATCTGGTATATCTCAAAATCTAGTATTTGCTTCTCAAATTACTGACTCCACAAAATCAGAGCAGAACACTGAGTTACATTTTTCAGATTCTGAATAGTTTTCTCAATAACTGCTGATCATTAGCAACATGTACCCGATACCTTTTTTTTTTTAAAAAAGATTTCAGAAATAAATCTTTAGAGCAGATACCATGCAAGATTACCACTTCATGAACATGAAATGTGCAAAGTTGCAACAAAAATAGTGCTGTTTAGAAGTAATTAACTATGCCAAGTAACTTAAAAGGACTAACAATCATGCCTTTAGCCCTTGCAGTAAGTGACAAGGAAGACAAGATTTTTCCGAAAAGCTGTGTACTACATGGTGAAGAGGCACTAGGAAAGACTTGCTGCATGTGTTGTATACCACATTATCGCAACCAGGACTCTTGGATATCACAGTTACAGAATTTATAACAAATTTTAAAATTAAAAATCATGTCTGCTATGTGACCCGTTTAATAAAGCAAAACCCACCAACTAGTGGAGCCCTCCATCTGGTGGCTGGAGTTGTATGTGCAGGCTATACATTATTATCAACAGAAAGCATACACGAGATATTTCTGCTAAGACAAGAGGAACACTCCCCTTCATCAAGCTACTCAATATGCTGTAGAACTTGATTAGAAAGAAATCATACAGGTAGCTGTATACTGTAAAAGGATAAGGTCTCTTGTCTTCACAGCAGAAAGTAGGCAAACTTCAATGTATATATTTGAATTATTATTTTTTTTATTGAATGGATAAAACACTAATGCACACACTTTGTTCTTTCTGCATTTTACTGCTTTTCTTCCCCAAATACTCCTGCTATTTATCAGTTGAAGTGCTAAATAACCACATTTATTCATTCTCTTTAAAAACATTTGGCGTCTGAAAAATGCTACTTTAACCTGTAGCATTTTAGACTTAAATATCATAACTATATCCATATTATGTTTTCTCTTATACTGCTCATACTTGTGTATTTTAAGGAAACATTTCCCAGACAGAATAAAAGTATCATTAATATCACATGCATGACAGACTTGAGGGAAATGGATTTTTCCATTAACATCTTCCACAGTAGGCTTAAAAAAAGCAAACAAACAAAAAAACTTAGTAACRCTTAAACAAACTGATTTACATACCTTGGCAGCAACAATGCTCAGGCCCATTCCATTTTGTTTTTTTAGTGTTACAGTGATAATTTCAGGTTCTTTCCTCAAAGGCTGAGTCTATTGAACAGGGAAGGGGAATGGAGAGGAAAAAAGACAAAAGCTCATATTCATGGCCAGGCTGAGAAAATTACCACACAGAATAACCAACTGACAATCAAAACTGTTTATGCAGCAAAAAAATCTCACACCCTAAATAATGTCTGAAACTTAATTTTAAAAGTAGAATCTGTTACACTTAGTTGATAATGTGAATTCATATTAATCATTACACCTGTGTTCTATACAGTAACAGAGTTATGAAGTCTACCAATTTTCTCCTTTGCTAATTTAACAGTTACAGTAAAGAAAGATTTTAAGTGATTTACAATTTGAAATGTAATAGGTCTATAAAATGAAACAACTTTTTACAAAATCAGACATTTAAACTCAGTAGGCCCTTTTAGAAGGGTGAGGGTGACCTGTCTGGAGTTCAGTTTTTAATGCAGCATCTAGAACATAATTTTGCAAAGATGTTATGGGACAGTTAATTTCAAAGACAGACTGTTAAAGCCTTGAAAGAAAGCTTCCAGAAAATTTCACTTCCAAATCCCACAGCTAAAATAAAACCCCAGCCCCCTTCACATTTTCAGTGGTTCTTTTTCGCATCTTCACAATGTTGCCAGTTTCCTGTCAAAAAGTTGACATTAAATCTTGATGAGCTGAAGCACATAAATTAGAGCATGTGAACCCTAGCTTGTACCCATATTAAAACTTGCTTACTACAAGTTCCACAAGACACAGGACAAAGTAAAAATATATTAAAAAAATTAATTCAAAAAACATTAACACTGATTAATTCAAAATGTTCGGAAAGCAAGTAGATTTTAAGCTAGAAGTATTCTAGCACACCTATGCCAAAGACTGCAGAAGGACAGAACATATTCTTACTTTATTCAGGATTTTCTTCATTAATTTAAATGGAAACATTCTTTAAAACTAGAGTCAACAAAAACCATATACATTGTGAAAGGTGAGAGACTTCTATAGAAGAATCACATTGAAGAAAAAGCCACAAGACACCAGGAACATAACTTTGTCACTAATCTATACATGATTTCTCTTTTTGGTGTGACAATAAAAAAAATAAATAGAAATCCTCAACGAAAATTGAGGAGGACTGCCTAATTTGGGCCATTCCTTAGACTACCAACAGAAACAGAATTGTGATGACAGTTTTGGCTTGCAAAAAAACTAAGACAGCACAACTATATAATTGAACATTATCTAATATTTAGACTACCCAGACGTGTAGCACCAAGAGGTGATTTGCGAACCTGCATTTAAAGCACAGCTCCATACTGAAGACTTTTTCCACTGTCATGCTTAGCACCCTCCATTAACATACATGCACTAGAGAGAAGACTGATCAGATTAGGTTATTCGGACAGTCTAAATGGTATTAATTTCTCACATCAGTGCATCCCTATGAGTAGGAAGTCAAGCAAAGGAGGCAGGAGACCTGCATGGATGAGCAAGGAGCTCCTGGCAAAACTCAACCAGAAGAAGGAAGTATACAGAAAGTGGAAAGGGGGACAGGCCACTTGGGAGGAATACAGGAACGTTGTCAGAGTATGCAGGGATGCGACGAGGAAGGCTAAGGCC
>NW_020450938.1:1823520-1902041 GCF_003343035.1 Apteryx rowi
CAGTACAAGAGGGATGTGGCACTACTGGAGCAAGTCCAGCGAAGGGCTACAAAGATGATTAGGGGACTGGAGCATCTCTCTTATGAGGAAAGGCTGAGAAAGCTGGGGCTGTTTAGCCTGGAGGAGAGAAGACCGAGAGGAGATCTTATTAATGTATACAAATATCTTAAGGGAAGGTGTCAAGAGGATGGGGCCAGACTCTTTTCAGTGGTGCCCAGCAACAGGACAAGAGGCAACAGGCACAAACAAACACCAGAAGTTCGATCTGAATATAAGGAAAAACCTTTTTACTGTGAGGGTGACAGAGCACTGGAACAGGTTGCCCAGAGGGGTTGTGGAGTCTCCTCTGGAGATATTCAAAACCTGCCTGGACATGATCCTGTGCAATGTGCTCCAGGTGACCCTGCTTGAGCAGGAGAGTTGGACTTAGACAATCTCCAGAGGTCCCTTCCAACCTCAACCATTCTGTGATTCTGTGATTTCTTTATCAAGTCTTTTTAATGCAGAATGACCAGAACTCTATTTCTCTCTTAGTATGAGGAACAGCAAGTACCTAGCCTAACTCCAGATTAGTTTTGCTTCCACTAGCTCTAAAGTAGGTATTTCTTTACAACAAAGGGGGGAGGAAGAGCATGATGTCTCAAGAACGCCTCTGCTATGTTCTCCTCAATCAAGTGCCTTTTCAGCAAGATATCAAGCCTGCAGAAGCCTGGCTAATCAATTCAATACTGGGCTCTGCTGCATCAGCTGTACACACTAGGAGATACTCTCTTCTGTTCTGAAAGCAAGGAAATTCTTTATACASTCTTGCAGCAGTGACTGAATGTCACCTAACAAACGCCATGTTATGCACAGGGTAAATGAAGCTTTCCAGTCCCTTTTAATACTGATTATCATCTTTTCTATGCAATGTTTCATGGTACTGTACCCTCACTAGTATAAAAACTCTTATCACTTTTTATGAGTATCACTGTTATGGCAGGTCTAAGGAGAATAAAAAAGTCTTTTTGCTTTAAGACAAAAAGACTGAGGTCTTTGAAAGGCAAGTCCTTCCTGCTCACTTCTTTCTGAAGGCCAAGAATTTTTTCTTAGAAGGCCTTAGGAAGATAGGTAAATTCTAGTTTACTTTTGGTCTTCCTGATTTCATTATAATCATTATAAATATGAAGCTATTTCTAATTAATTGCTCTAAACACTGTTTCATATAAAGCCACTGTCTTTCCAAAAGCAAGTTAGTTAAAACTTTGATCTACTTGGTTATCAATTATTCTAAACAAAACAAAAAAACCTTACAACACAGAAGAACACCTCACATGAAACTGTAACCCTCCTTTAATAACAAGTCCAATGAAAAAGAAAACTGTAGATTTTTTCCTGAAAACCTAACAGAAACAAAGTTAATACTACACTACGATTTAGTACTAAATATTTACTTGGCAACTGCCAGTTTATAAAACAAAGCAGTCTGCAGCTCCATTCACCTTAAAAATTATTTACAGATACATGTCCATACACATTTTTGCCTGCATTTAAAAGGAATGTTCTTTGCTGTTTACTCCCAGGGTTGAGAACACGACAGGCAAATATTGCTTACGTGAAAGTTATGTCACAGCCTACAGAAACACTGATTTAAAGAAGTCTGCAAGTAGTTCCTTAAATTCAACAAATCATTAATGAGTTACATATTTAATAATGAAGTCTGTTCTTTCTAATAACAATGAAAACTCAGCACAAAACACAACAACTTGCCAAGAAGTCATTATTCAGTTTTCACCACTGTTTGCCAAATTAACACTTACCAACTCAGCATTCTCATGTAACAGGTGACTTTCATAGTCTGCACCTTCAAAATATATTGTCCATGTGCCTGGTGACCGTGGATGAGGTATTAGTCTACAAAAACCTAAAAGAGAAAGTAAATATATGCATGATATTTTCTCAACAGATTAACTAAAACCAAACAGCCTGCCACAGGGAAATACCAAACAACAAAATTTGTCCCTGTATATCCATAGGTATGTTGAATCTTGTACCTTAGATGCAATTAGAGGCTTAACTGCAATTTCATATACCTACAAAATCCTACAGTTCTATAGCTGCTGCTTCCAAGAAACATGTATGTATCTGAAAACCCTAAAAGCTTATAGAAAACTCTTGGGTTGCAAAAATTGTTTGTAACAACCAGACAAGAGAGACATGAAACATCAATTCATGTTTCAGAACATGGGCAGTAAGCTCTCAGAATAAGGCAGCACCATGGAAATCTTTTCTTCTGCACTGAATCTCACTAGCCAGTCTCTGCAGAGATATAGCAGAGCTGAAGATCATATAGACTCTTTACCATTGTCAGTGCAACCATGCCATTAGAAGTGGGGCTTTGTTTGTTTTGGTTATTATTAACTGAGCAATTCCTAGAATAAAAAAGGAGCCATAGCAGCTGAAAGGTTGAGCAAGTGCTTTGTCCAATGTCAATGCAAATCTATGGCAGAGACTGAAATTTAACTGAAGTCCTTCACTCAGATCTATGTTGCTTTTAAGATATCTAGCATTCTCCCCTAAATCAGGGACAGTAAGAACCCAAATCACAGCCAAATTACAAGTCATCCTATCAAAATAGAACAGATGCTCCTTCTCACACAAAGACCATCTTTCAGCAACTTAGTTTACACTGGCTTACTGCAAACCAGTCACTCAGCATAATTTGAGAGACCAAAAATGTAAAATTTGGATTGTATGGATTAAAAAGGAACTGCATATAAAAACTATACAGACATTTTTAAAGCAAATACATTTGCTAACTAAAATATTTATTCCACCAGTCCTCTTTACTCTCAACACATCCTCTGCAACTCATTTAACTTTTGAAACACTCAGTTTCCTAGGTTTTTTTTTTTTAATGCAAGAATATGGCCTTTCCATAAACTAACAGCTAGAACTAACAGCTGCAAAACTTTTCTATAGGATAGACCAAGTCTGCTTTGTATATAGCCTCTTTTGCTGTCATACATATGATATTCCTGTTGAATGTTTTAAACAATTGCTTATTAAACAGAAAATTAATAAGAAATTATATAGCAAAGATGCTTCTAATAAAATGGAGTAGCTCAAGATAAAGATGAAAGCTAACAATTTGTGACCATTCATTCACTAAGTACTCTGAACTAGAGGGACAGTACAGCAAAAGAGTCAGATCCACTGCTTTGCTTTCTCCTCAAATTTATTTGACTTTCACCCAGCCACATTAGTTCTTTACTCTTCATTTTAAAATTTTGTTAGCGTACAAATTCCCAAGCAATATGTTCTTTTGTTGATGAACATTAAGGAAGTATTTTAAGCTCTAGTGTTTTCTTTAATGTTATATGGAAGCAGCGGATTTGTAAAAAAGAAAGAAAACAAACAAAAAACCTAAGCTATTGAATATACACTAGCTTTAAAAGCAGCTTGACTCTGAAACTGTTAAAGTATTATAAAAATTTACATTTATGTTGCAGCATTGGTAATCAAGTATCAGTTTTCATATGGTGACTGAGGCACTGTTCTCACAAGGAATGAGTTTTTAATATCTTCATAACTAATGCCCCAAAACAGATTTTCCCCTCAAATTCAGGTTGCCCACAACCTGCCTGAAGAGATGATGGGCAGCTACCGCCTTGCTGTCGAACAGTTTAATCATTTCTGGAAGAGCATCAGACAAGAAAGGCAAACTCCAGTCTCCTGCTTGCTGATGACTTTCGAGTTTCAGTGTTTGCTTACTCCAGCAATTCTAATTCCATATTCTAATTCTAATATAATTCACTTGGCCCAGCTAAGAGACAAGCTCAAGGAGAAAAGAGGGATACAAAGTTGCTCTTTCCCCTTCTTCTGCATCATGAACTTTCTTTGCCTTTCTAGTCACTATTTTTTTTTCTGTCTTTTCTGCTCTTTTTCATACTACAAGATCACAAGTAGTAACACTTTATGGAGAAGCCAGAAAGTATTTTTTTTTAGTACAACTACATGCATAAAAACCTTAAAATAAATGATTCCTAGATAACCCTTACTCACAGCACACTTTACACAACTATTTAATTTCTTTTTGTAACATGTTGCATCTATTGTTGCTCCAGCAGCAAAAGCTGAAAAACTCTGCAGCAAAGGCAAAATGAATTTTCACTAGACACTATTAAGTAAGTACTGATTATTTAGAGCCTTGAAAATGAATGAAAGGGTCAGGGAGAAAGGGTAAGGATTCAAAAATCCTGCATACCTTTATGGGTTGCAAAAATAAATACTTGAAGGAGAATAAGAAGATTGAAACATACATAAATAAAAAGTGATTTACAAATAACTAAAATATATTTCAGGTTCTGTGTTGTTCACTGCACCAGAAAAGAAACATCATTATACTGTAAAACAGTAGAACTAACCCCTCTGGCAGAGTGGATCTAAAAATTCTTGTAACCCGCTTGGAACATTTCTGACAACATCACATGAATATCCATCTTCTGGTAAAAGAAAAGGTAGCTGTAAGTCAGGATCCTCCTCCAGCTGGACTTCTCTGCCATCACTGCGAGCCAGTTCATCAGCTGTATTTTCTGCAACAGTTACTACATTCTCTATCAATTCCTCGAGAGAAGACAGAAAGACATTATTATTATTATTATTATTATTACTACTACTACTACTGAGGGACAGTTTTCATTAAGGAAAAAGAAAATTCATTTAGAAAATACTAAAACTGCATGAAAAAGAAACTTAGGAAGCTAAATATCAGATATAAAACTTCTGGCTCTACTTTGTAGAGACAGGATGCTGCATCGCTCTATTTGATCAAATCCCATGAATTATGCAGTTATAGAATAAAACTCAACAGCATCTATTTTTAACTCCAATATTTTTAAAATGTGTTACATGTTCCTGCTTGATTTGACAACTGTATTTGAAAAATATACAGCATAGAACATAAATGCCAGAGAATAAGTTGGAATCACAGGCAACTAATTTTGACACTTTGCTATGTTGAGTATACATACTTCTGTAACACTAAATATATACAGAAGAAACATACAACTTATGTATACAAGGATTTTCAGCTCCATCAGGACACACAAACACCCAGAGACCAATGGCATATACAATTCTCTGTTTCAGAAGTTTTATACAACTATTTCTTTAATTCCACACCCATGAGCTCAGTATAATATGAAGGACCCCATAACATAGATAGACAGATACGCCTGTGTAAACACAGGGTAAAGGCACAGAACACATGAGTACAATCACCCAGGTGCAGGAAGAACAGCAGGTTTTACATTTGGTACACAACTGTTCCTCTTCCTACCACAGAAAGCTCTAGGAAACCAGTACGCTTTTCACAGTGTAGCTACTGTAGCAGCACGTAACACAAGCAGTCTTCCTACTACATTTTAGTGAGACTTCTAAGAGTTTTACAGGACATATATATTACTACACTGTACTAAATTAATTCAGAAGTTAACAAATATCAAAGTCCTAATAACTTTCCAAAAAGTTAAGGTCCAAGCAGTATTTTATGTTTCTATATTCTCCTACTCTTCCCAAACTTATTCAAAAGAGCACACAATGAAAAGGCTTTTATCTCTCTTTTTATTCAAGCAGTTGCTCCATTTATTTTTTATTTTTTGTTTCCTTTGCCAACCTATGGCATTCAAGATAAGTTTTAATGTGAAGGTTTTCAGTTGTTAAGTTTGCATTAATGAAATAAAAAGTGCTGTAGACAGACAACTTTTAAAAAGATGGCAGTTGTCATTGTCCGAACACTCTGCATCTTCACAGTTGCATGTTCCACCATAGGAACCAAGAAACCACCCCAGGTCTGACTCACTGTGTTGCACTGACCAGGCAGCRACAATAATAAAAATATCTTTACTTCTAGCTAATTAGCAATCCTTCTGGAAGAGAACTCATCCCCAAGATATGTGATTTTGCTATCATCAAGCTATAACTATTACAATTCATTTATCTGAAGCTGCTACAGATATTACATATAGATTCCTTTCCTATAAGGTATTTTCTTTATCGAAGATTCAGATATGATTTTGAGTCTCTCTTTACAGCTTCTATTTGGCTCCCAAGATCAGCTTAATAGTTTGGTCTTAATCTTATCCCAGTTACACTAAAGAGCAATGCAGAATCTGTAAACCTAATAAGGCAGTTTTATTACTTCAGCACAATTCAAAAAAGCAGTCAAGACAAATATGCATGTGCTGAAATTGAGCATTTAGTTGGGAACAAACTTCTAGCAGGAAGTCAGATACATTCTGTCTGTCTTTAGGAAGTGCTCTTTGAGAAGAGCCTTTTTACCATAAAAGGTGATAGCTTTTAAAAGAATTATATGAAACCAAAATATGTAAATTTAAATGCCTTTATACTCCTTTGAATAAATTCCAAGCCTTGAAATTTTTTATATTTGGCAGCAAAAAGTCAGAATTCAAGTGTACATGTCTTTCTTAGCAAGGAGCAAAGAAGTCCCAAACACCACCTCACCACAACAGGGAAAACGGACCATTTTGTGATCCTCTCTCTGAAACAAAGATGATCTATCAAATCCAGCATTATATTTTTTTGGAGGGCCATAAAGAACAATAATAATAAACTGCGGAATTCTACCTATGTGCAAACAGGAAGTATAAGCTATGTTCTGCTGTGAAAGGCACTTTGGTTTGGCAGCCAATATATAAAATCAGCTCTACTCGTTACAAGTGCCCCTTCAGACCTTTAGGAGCATTGTATTTGTACCTTTGATTTAATAAACGGATGTATCCAAAGTTATTAAAAATAGATTTTGCAGACAACATATTCAGTTATACAAATATTAGATTATCTTCACCTTTTAAGATTTTTGAGATCAACCAACTATCCTGTAATTCAGAGTTTACTTTACTTTTCCTCCATATATGATTACAATCCTGCAAGGAATACAAACCCTCTTTTGACGTTTGCCAAAAAGATTCTGCCCATGGGTAAGGTTTAGAATAGTCAGTCATATCCCTTATATATCAAGACAAAAACCAGTTCAGAAGCAATATATCTGTATATCTCTATCCATCTATCTATCTATAAAATAGAGGTTTCATGTACCAATTTGTTCATCTGAAGATACTGTCCACTGCCTGTATGAAAGAATACAAAATTCATGAATTTTTACAACCCACATACTCAGCGCTTTTGTATCCCAGCTTCTTTCATTTGATTTCTACAGTCAAAATTGTATTCCTTGTTTCTTGTGGCTATAATCGGAACTAGCTTTTGGAAGTGGACTTCTCTGTGCACCTGTCCTCTACCACCTTATTGATTTCCTTTGCAAAGGGTGTAAGATGCAGTGACAGCTCTTGGAGCATGCTCAGCAAATGCGCTGATTCTGAAAGTAAAGTATCACTGTAAGAGATTTTTTGCAGTTCCAGTGTTCCAGTGAAGCACACCCACAAAATATGGTACCCAGGAGCAGGCTGCTACCACCAATAAATACTTCTTAGTATATGGAAGAACAGAGGCCCACTCTGACTCTTCTCATAACAATATCAAACCAATCAAACAGTAACATGGCCATTTTCAGCCACAATGTTTTTATTTTTAAGTCYATGTTCCTCAAGTATGTTAAATAGCACAGTAATCAAGAGAAGAGACTTACTGTTGGGATAAGTGGTTCATCTGGAGCACAGTGATAATTCTGTAACAAAGCTTGTAGCTGCAGAGAATTCAACTTAAAGCAGGTACTGTTAATATTTGGAACATCAGCATGCGAGTACTTGTCCATTGTAAGCAATGTGGTTGCCTGAGAGTGAGGGGGAAAAAAGGAAAGTCATAGGAGACAAATCCAAACCCAAAGAAAGCTTTAGACCTTGTTTCTGAATTTTCTTTAGTCAAGAGGCAGGAGAAGACAAACAGTGAGATGCCAGATTTGCTACAAAAGCAACAGAAGTTTCCCCAAAATAACCACTACCTACATCTCCTGTACCTGCAAGACAAGTGAAATCTAAACCTATCACAAATCAGGTATATCAATTTTTCACCTGCTCTTCTTGTCTCTGTTCAACCTAGTTATAGCTCAGTATAATAAGCAGAAATTGAACAGCATGTTAGCCAAAATCACTAAGCATTAATTTCACTTATAACTTTAACATTAAAGATGCCAGACACATTTTGTATCTTTGCATGCTACCTCAGTGTTCCAGGATTGATTCACACAAACTACACTTGTCAACAAGCTATTCTCTAGGAATGCACAATATACAAATACCTTCTTTGAATGTACAGTTATTTTAGGACTGTTAATGAGAAATGYAAACACTCACCTGCACTATTCTGCTTAAGTGGCAATCAGCAGCTAATTCTAAACCCTGTTTTTCTGCCCACGCTTCAATATGGCCCAACTGTTGACGAATGATGGCTCCCCAGTAATGCGAACATAACCCTGAATCTGGATCAGTAACTAATCTGTTAAAAAGCCACATGTTGATAAAATGAAACAGCTGGGAGAAGAGCTGTATAGTCAGTGCAGCATTCACTCTACATCGTCGCAATAGGGACATAGCTCCAGTCAGCGTATGCAAGACATCGTCTACAGAGATAAAGCAAAAAGTACATCGATTTACATAACACAACATAAAACTGGTTTAGGCCATTAACACTAATATGCAGGACACACTCAATCCAAGTTGGTTAATACTAGGTAGAAACTACACAAATTTAAGTTATACACACTTTTAGAAATAAATCTATCACTTCATGTTTTTTTTCTGTAATTGTTTTGAGATTCAGCAGCATTTAACTGATAGTTAAAATTTTTTTTATAACTTTGAAGTGAAAATTAACTCTTGTATTTAGTATACAAGAGTATCGGTTATATTTGACATTCAAATCATATCTTCATTTAAGTGTTTAAACTCATTTTCCTATTATTTTTAGTAACAAGTTAAAACCTTTATATTCTACTGTTTCAAATGCATATTGCAATTATTCCATAACACTTTTTATTTAAAAAGAACTGTAGTCAAGAATTTCAGCAAAAATTTTGTGCTGCGTGATATACTTCAAAAATTGCAGAAAGCACCTCTTGTTGCACATTATGTTTTTAAATATTATTCTAATTCCTTTTGTCCATTATTTCACTGCAACATTATGTAATAAGCAATAGGCACTTCCTGTTAGCTTCACTAAGAACAAACATCCTTTTATGCTTCCTGGTAGAATGCATTAATGTATGTAGAACATTTATCTCCAAGCCTTCTTTTAAGGCAATACTTGCATCTGAAATCCCTATTAAAGAGGCTGCCAAATTCACTTCTTCAGCATTGAAAAAGAGAAGCATGGCTGAAAGAAATTATCTAAATATTTCAAGATAGAAACCTATAAAGCAACTTAAAAATAACTGAAATAATGAGCTTCATCTCCTCCCTTTATTCCCTAACATGTAGCATAGTTTTACCTGTTAAAATGTCAGATTGCTATTTTTTTTATTTTTTTATTTTATTTTTTTTTTTACAAGTTTTCCCCTTTTCAGTATAGGGCACTAGATAAATCACAGTGTATCTTTATAGTCTTCCTTGAATGCTCAACACAGGAAAAAAAAAGCAATTACAGCAAGCTTAATACCCAAACAATTGGGAAGCATGTATGAATTTTGTTATGAATACTTTCTGCAGTTGAACTGAATGTCTGTATTTAATGGCTTTTCTGATTATCTTAACTTCAATTATTCAAAACGTCAATATTTTCTTAACTCTTCCTAACCCAGTTGATCCCTTCATTCAACTTAAAAATATTCAAGCCCTATCTTGTTGTTTCTATTTATTTATTACTAATTAACTGTATGTTTAGAACCAATGAAACAAGATCAAGTAGTCTAACCTATTTTAGGCCTCTGAGGATTATTTTCCTCTGGATCATCAAGGAACGCTGGCATGTAGTTATTAAGCTCTGACTGGAGACAATGAACCAGGTACCTGCAAGAAAGGGAAAAAAAGGGAGTTTTAACATCCTGCATATGCTCACTATGCATGCTTCTAAAGAGAGATCTATCAAAACATAACATTCCTGTAATCACAGTCTTATGTATGTGACTATATTGAATAGAATAATACTTTTTAAAAGGACATAGAGAGACCAGTTCTATACCTTCCGTAGAAACATTAGGAAAAGAATAGGTTCAGCAAGGAATGAATTTGGCCACTTTAATGCAACATTTTTACCACGTGTGCAAGTGACGTTCATACGCTTTATAAAGAGATGTTGTTAGGCCAAATGTTGGTCCTTGAAGATTACTAAAACTGTTTTTCAAACAGACACGTACCCTTCTCCTTTTTAATTCTACCAAGAACAGTATTGAAGAAAACAATTAGCCTATTCTGAGCCAACACACAGGACTCTGAAATTGTCCTACTCTTTTGCAAAAAAAAAGTTATTTTGATTCTTGTATTTTTCTTACCTTTAGCTAGAGCAAAATGAAAAGTAAACTTGTTTTAACATTCCTTCACTTCTAATAATTAAACATTTTCATTAAAACATTTCTAACACTGTTTTTTGTAATTCATTTACAAATTTTCTGTTAAAAACTGAAACTAAAATGGAATCAAATTATAATTACATAGATCAAGGAAAATATTTCATGGCTTTCTACAGCTCTCCTTTCTGTTTCACTGGCAACATTTCTTATGAAATATTTTCAACTGCTATAAAACAACAGTTGTTGGAAGTTCAACCAATTCTGTTATACGTCAGTTGTTACCACCAAATAACATTTTCACACAGCAGATTTCTTTCTTTTCATGCTTCCGTCATGCTAGTTTGCCTTCTAAAAATATATTCCACAGTTCTGTTTTCCTAAGGTTTAATACATCCAGTTGAAATCTTCCACGTTACAGTGTATTTAGGGAAGAGTTCACACAGTCATAATTCTGAAAATACTCTTTCATACCCAGTCTGCTCATGTTCAGGGGAAATAGAGTGCTACTTCTTCCCAGCCATAGAAGTATACAGTTTGCCAAATAGCGGCTGAAGATAGAAGCAGCAAAGACTTGTTTCAAGACACTCATACCAATCGCTCCTGGGGAGTGAAAAAAGTCACAGCTTCATTAACAGTCATTAGTCACTTAGAGGTGATATAAAAATGGAGGATCACTTTGTCAAAATACTTTGTCAAAATAACTACTTGCTATATCCTACTTGCCCATAATTCACCAATGAAGAAAAAATTCTGTATGAGTACAAACAATGGGGTTTGGTCCTTCTCTGATACCTTTCAACAGTTCAGAAAGTGATGGTAAAGTTTCACACACTACACGTTAAGTTCTTTAATCAACAATCCCAAACCATCATGCCCTATTCGAGTAAATGCTATTCAAAACATTTGAAGTGCTTAAGAGAAAAGTGTGTGTTTAATCTAGATGGTTCTAAGATTAAAAAAAAAAAAAAAATTGTACAAGCTACTAAACTTAGCAAGAAAGAATTACATCTTTTTTTCAAGAAAACATATGCCACGGATTATGTATTATTACTGGCATTAAAATCCTGTTTGTAGGGCACAATGACCACTTTTACTTATTCTTCCAAATATGGTAGGAAACACCACACAACATCACTGCAACAGTCTTAATAGTAGCATCTGGAATTTGCAGCAGGTGCATTACTTTCATCATATCTGTTTCATACCATATCTCTTCAGAACAATATAGCACCCCTTAAAGCTAAACAGTTAAACCATGGTTAGGTTTCCTCAATACTGTCACAATATAAAAAAAAAAATTAAGTTTATATTCAGTGCTATTACAGAAGCATTAAAAGATTTTATGTAAAATAGATAATCTACAAGTGTGGGAAGGATAGGTACAGGCCCTTAACAATGTAGGCAGGCATCTGGTTGYGAGTTTTTGCAAAAAGCAGAATTTATGATTCTTCTTTAATGTATTTTCAGAGTGAAACCATCTGTAAAAAAATATTTCCCTGTGAAGTTATACACAAATACTTGTGCATTTACAGGAGAGAATTTTTAAGTCATATCTTGCAAACTTTTTCTCCCCCCTCCTTTTTTTTTTTTTTTTTTAAACCCAGCTCTATAGCAACGACAATCTTCATAAATATTGTGCTGCAAAATGTCTGACTTGCTAGATAATGAATTATGAGGTTCACTGAGACTTCTTTAAAGTTCAGTCTCAGCAACACAAATCTGCTGAAAAATGTTTGTCCAATGCTGGCCAAAAAAAATAAAAAAAACAAAAACAACCAACCTCCCTCCTCCCTCCCCCCAAAAAAGATCAAGTTGTGCAAAAGTTAAGCCTTTTTTACTGATTAGCGCWCTGCTCAGTCAGTATTGACATTTCTGAGGATATTTTCCTTGGAAGATTTCCCTTCCCACTGGGCACTTTATTCACACTTCCTATTAAATAGTACTGTAATTAACTGAGCTGACTAGCATAGGTTGTTTTTACCCCAAGCCTAAAACTGTCTTTACACTACATTCTTAAAAACTGCTATGCAAACTTCTATTTATGAGAATTATGAAAGGAGTAGATTATTAATCTAATTAGAAGCTCTTAGAAGTGCAAGGTTCATAACTTGATAGGTCCATAAATATTTAGTATCATATATTTATACATATGAAAGCTTATTTTTGCTGTTTTTATCTCCATAAAAATGTTAAATTAAGAGAAAGCAATCAACAGAAATTCTAATTTAAATAAATTTCTTTGAAATTTTTATTTTGCAGCTTCATCTGTCACAAGAACAGCTAGTAACTATTAAGCTGTTCTCTAAATACCCTGAGATTAAAGCTCTGTGTCTACAGATACTAAAATACTTGAAGCATGTACAAACTACAGAAATTTAGTATTAAAAACATTGACCGACTTCTCAACATCTCATTCAGCCAAATACGAGAATCAAAACAAACAACCAAGCTTCAAAATGGCAAATCCTTGCAGGTGTTTATTCCTTTAATGAAGAAACACAAGAAAGTGATGCAAATAAAACTCCTGGCATAGCCTAGTGATCCATATTCATAAAAGAAAATAACTGTTCAAAGAAATAAGTATCTAAGTCCTCCTTTCAGATATTTAACAAAACACAAAAGACAACTGCTRTGTCTAGAGTTGGCAAAAACATGGAGTGATTCCAAAAAACATAATAATAAAGCTGCATGTTAACATGTAGAATGTGTTCAGTGAAACAGAAGTTTGATATCCTTACTTGAATGCCATTTGAACTAAGTGTGCCAAAACATCTTGTGCATCCACAGTAATTCGGCTAAGGTCTCGGTCTTGTTTTATGAAATTCAGTAGTTCAGATGCATTTGCCATCCAAAAGGCAAGTGCCCCAGCAATATTCTTCTGTTTCTGTAAGTAGAAAGAAGCAGGGAACAATACAGAGAAATAGCTTTCCAATGAGACATTGCAGCTTAAAAGGGCTCCGAAGATAGACCAGTACCTTTTCCCATTTCACCAAATAAATCTCAGATACCAGATACTTGCAAAATGTTCATATATAATATTGCAATTGCTGTAACTGATTCAATTCAATTTTAATATGTTTACTGAACATACAAAATTCTGTCATATTGCCAATAGCAGTATCAATAAAGCCATGGCATAAGCATCTAGTTACATAGAGCTGAGAGCTTAGCTGAATGCAGTATCTGGTAATCTGTATGCTTTTTAAGCACATATTCACTATTGCCCCCTGCCACCCTGATACTGCACTCACGGGTATTTGATACCCAGTGATTCAGTATCAAGTACTGATCTATCTCACCATCTCCCGACCACAAATGCCAGGCCAGGCAACCTCAGATGAGATCCAAAGAATAGGAACCACAAACAACAAAAAAAGAAAATAAAGGGAAGAAAAAGAACTTTGGTCATTTCATATCCACATTGAAGTGCGTTAAGCAGAAATTATGGAATGCCGTAAAAGTTGCAAAGTCAAAAAAGGATTTTAGTACTGCATGTTCCAGTTGCTGAATGAGTGTTATGAACCATTCAAGTCCAGCTGTTTGAGTACTGTATTTTGATATGGAAGCAGCATGAGAAACTGAGCTAAGCCAACACAGCTAGGATCAGTTCCCAGCAGTATATCCTACCTGATCAACCTGGTCTACCTCCTGGAGAAAAACGGACGAAGGAAATATAACAGAATAGAAGAAAGAAACTTGTGAACAATCATGACAGTTTTAGAAATCAAACACTAAATATGAAGGTATAACACTTATGTTCACAGTTATACACAGATGCATTAATAAGCAGCTATGATGCAACTGAGCCCCTTTTAAAAAAAAAGGAATTATTTCAGTAGGACTTGTAGCACAACAGCTAAGAACTGAAGTGCCACACATAACAGTTAATTCAAGGAATGCCCTCTACTAGCTGACATCCCAGACTCGTTGGTTATTTCACACTCAGTGCACCACAGAAACCCCACAGAACATTTTGCAGGCACAGGGGGTAACTGTCACATGAGCAACAGACTGAGGGAGCTACTTGCCCACACTACTGCAATGAAGACAATGAAAAAAAAAAAAAAAAACAACAACAACAAAAAGAACAACAACAAAAAACTAGGACAGATTTAATACATGGCTTTTCAAATAAAGAACAAAAAAAAAATTGTTTCAAAGAACAAAAAAGGGGGTCAAATGAAATACCACACTAACAGCTTCTTAAATAATGGTACACATAAGCTACATTGAGCTAAGCAAACAAAAAAACACCAGGTATGCCTGTTTGCTTAGTTAAAATTGAGCTCTTATTTCAAAATTTTCAGCTTTCTGCTAAGATCACTCTCGCCCACCTGCCTCACATTAAGCTTAGATAGAAAAATTTGACATGTCATTTACTGTCACTATTGCAATTTTATTCAGCGCTTCAACAACTAATTGCCACTACTCTTCTCTGTCTTCCCCCTTTCCAATCAAGAAACTCTGAACCGACTGAACATGTGTTGGTACAGAATAAAAGATGTTCTTTCTGAACACAGATGTTAAAATTTGCAGAGGATCAGAAATGCCATGAAGTGATTTAAAAATCAGAATACACAAACTTGGCTTGTCTACACAACTTAAGTTCCTATTCCAAAATTTTTAATGGAAGTGCTCAGCCTTTTCATAGCTCCCTCCAAAGTTTCTTCCCTATCCCTTGACATCTTCTATACTGTTTACATATACTAGTACATCAAAGACTACAAAAAAAGTCACAGAATTAATTTGTTAGCAAGTAGAGTAACTTCAGAGTAACTACAGAAAGTTATCAAGTCTCCTTCTGATCTAGTTAAGCAAAATCAGAATCAAAACCTCTTCTCTTTTATTCGCAGCCCAGCACAAGAGTTTGTGCACCTTCCCTTTGCTTCTCTCTGCTTTGGGTATCTCTCTCCTCTTGCCTCTCATCTGTCTTTCCCTCAGTCTTTCAGACCCTTAGATCCCTGTCAGTGTAGGCATGTTTTATGGTCAAGAGCTACAAAAAAAGCTATTGTAATACAGCAAGCTATTACACAGTAATTTAACGGTAACAGCCATCAATATAAACACACATTCTACAACCTAGATAAAGTAATTTCACTTAGCTTAACCAGTAGTGTTTACACACAACTAAAGCAGGTCCAACCTAACAACAACTTCTTTTTGATCAAGCTTCAGTACTACTTTGTCTTCAGCCCATTAGCCCTCAAAATCACTGATGTTCTACTCTTTCATCATATGTGTAATTTACTGTTTTTTCCTAGTTTTCTCCAGCTTCTTCAGCGTTGCATTTGGAGGAACCTCCTCCCAATTTTCTTCAGTGTCAATCCCCAACTCTTCAATATTTCTTGTACCCAGATAACATCTTTCACAAAACACAAATTCAGCTACCATTTCTATGCTGATGCCTTCCCTAAACTTAAGGTTGGAAATTAGATTGCAACTACAAATATGTAAGGCTGCAGAAATGGCCTTTCACAAAGGACAGTCCAGACAAACATTTGGCTTTAACACAAGTTTCATGATATTATTAGCAGGATTATATAAAATACAGTTGCTTACAACAACCAAAAGGCTGGACTTGATCTGTGAAGCCCTTCTCAGTGCTGGAAATTAATGTTTTTGCAGAACCACTATTTTCTAGTTTTGGTCTGCCTTCTTTTGTGAAAACTGATGTCCGAGCCTGCCTCTCAATTATCTTCTAGCAGCTACATGGTTATCTATTTTGGTTCAACAGAGACAAAATAGAGCTTCCTTTGCTTTCCCACTGCCCCCTTCCTCTCACCCCAATTTTTTGGGGTGTGCGCACACGTGTGTGTGTGGAGGGGTCCTTGCGGCAAGTTTACATCAAAGAGTTCTGTAAACAGAGTCACCATCTTTGATTCAGCTCTGTAACTTCCATGTTATAAGTGAAGCCACCCTTTATTGTTTCCTCTGCATTCTCCGGGCTCCTTGTTCAGGCTTCTTGTAGTTCATGCTCTCCACTGCTGCAACAGTCTGCTCTCTGACTTGAAAAAATTCACTCTTTCCATAGCCAGATAATGTTTACAGCAAAGCCTGATTATTTAACTTTTGATACCACTTTGATTTTATCAAATATCCATTTACTATGGCATCAAAACAGCGTACTAGTTCTTCATTTCACATTCAAACAGCCTTTCAACATGACATCAGTTTCAGAATCCACGTGAAAGGCTAGTCTTGTTTTCTCTCTGTAAAGTTTCTTCAACACTGGCAATTTCTGCCATTCTTTCTTATGAAAGGTGAGAGCCTGGTGTAACTATTTACAGAACTGTCTCATTATCACATCCTCCCTACTGAAAACTCCACTAAAGCTTTCTGAAACCTGAACAAAAGCTGAACAGTTTTAGTTTGCTGTGACCTTGACAGTCATGCCATTCTTTTGTTGTTTACTTTTCTCCTCTCTCTTCTCCTTTAATCAACCTGTTGCCTAACACTCACTTGGACTGCAAATTCTTTACAGCAGGATTAATATATTTGTTATGTCTGTACAGTGCCTAGTGTAGTAGGATCCTTGCTCTCTACAAGTTACTATAGTAGTATATTTTGTAACAAACGTATGTGTTTTAATAATTATAAAAATGCATTTCAATTTTTCCTCTGAGAAAATCCTGCAGACAAAGAAGTTAAAATAATTAATTAATAAGTATACCTGAAAAATAACATTGTTTTCTCAGGATATGACCATTACAGTTTATCAACAGTTCAACAATGCCAAGTATTGTCTCATTTCACAAAAAAGTCTAATGGATCTGATCCTGCATTCCCATGCAAAACAGAACCCTGCCCAGTGCTTCAGTGGAAGTCTTGCGTATGTAATAGCAATGGTGTCAGACTATGTGCAAGATATTGAAACACTTGAGAACTTAACATTTCTCTTCATAAAGCAGTTGTGTCAACTCAGTTCAAAAAAACAAAACCAGAAAGTTTTATTACCATTTTTGCAGTCACAGAAGTTAATAGTAACAGAACCAAAATTCAAAAGCCACAATTCTTTGTAATGTCCCCTTCAAGACTCAATCAATGCAAACACCTGTGACATTCAATATTCTTTAACAAGSAAATCCAACTTGTTTCTCAAGCGCTCATGACCAGAAATGCTTGCAAAGACTTTTCCTTCTAGAGAACAGAAGGATTTCCTGTCATAGAACATATCTTCAAAACAACACACCCTCCCTACACACATTGCTCATGAGGGAGCTTCTTGCAACTCACATTTTTCATTGACAAGAAAACAAATCCTCAGATGGGAAATTAATGTTGGCTATAGTCTGACCCTTGACAGGAGTTGATTAAATGCTAAAAAAAGTTTAAGAAGGTTGCTAGATAATCTACAACATATGTGTAATTCCCTTGATAGGTTTTTGCAGAGAAACTCACCTGTATAACTCCCTCCATCATGTTCACCATCTTGTTCACTATTGCAATGACTTTGTGAGTACGCTCAGTAGGAGTGATGTCAGGTCTGTACTGGCTTGACAATACGTACCGACATGTCATATACAAAACATATGTAGGTGACAGTTTAAAATGAACTGTTGAGCTATTTGTGTAATTTATAATGGCAGATAAGAAGGCATCTTCAGCTGTGGGGGAAGGGAAAAAACAACAACAACATTCCAGTAAATCAAAGACAGGAAGAAAATTAAATAAAACATTTTCTAGCTTRGGGTGGAGGAGATTCATTTTTGGAGGAGAAATGGGGAAGAGTGGAGCAAAGAACTTAATTTAAATTTCTGTATCTGTTATATCCTGCGGTTATTTAGGTACAACAGCAACACACTTTTATATAAAAGTTATAAAAATCTGATACATCAGAAAACATTTCCATACTAATCCCTATCTCTTTGTTGAAAATTTGTGGCCTCAAGAGAATAGGAAAATGCAAAGTTTCTCTTGTCTCCCGTATCATAGGAAATTTTATATCAATTAAAATTTGTCTTTGTTTGTTTGAAACTAAATGAGATTTTTAAGCAATCTTTGGTATGATATTTTTCTACCAAATCTGAGACCTTAAAAAAAAATAAAAAAAAATCAGGGAGACTACGATGATGACACAAATTTAAGTGCTAATCTCATCAGATTTTATATAAATTGGATTTTTGACCAATATATAACATAATATCTAAGATGTGGAGACTCTCTATATAGTGAATGAATTCAGCGTAATGTTGGGGAGGTGGGATCAACAATTTTTTCCTGGTTAAATTTGAGTATGTGCAGATAGGGAGTTGAAATGCAATTAGAATTAGGCATGAACCCATTCCAATACACGAAGTGTCTCTTCACCCTCCCCAACAAAACCAATTATATCAGTGAATTAGCTATTATCTATACAGTCATTTTTCTTTTCAATGTTTAAGTTTTATTTAAGTTTTCAAACTGGCTGAAAATACTGTGGAAAAATATGTCAGCAAGTAAGTGTTTATAACTTCACTATATACTCACAGCTTTCCCTGAATTCGATACTGGCAGGTAATATCAGTTCTGGTCCATGGGTATCCTGAGATCTAAAGAAAGATGATTAAAAGTGAAACAAACAATCCACATGGGTAATATTAATTACATTGCCAAATGACAGATTTCTCCAAATACACTGGTTCCAAATGCTGACATGTCTTTCCTCCAAATCTTCCTTTTTTAACCTGTCTCCTAGAGTCATTCAAGCTATACTTGCCCACAAGACGACAGATCATAACACAGTCTTGAACTGTGGAGTCTGCATTATTAACAAATGTCCTCTTTTGCACTGTATGACAGACTGATAACATCAGCTTGCCACCTGCCATTGACAGGATTCAAATAACAAATTATTCACGGACACATGAAAGAAAGTGAATGAAGCTTCAGCCTGAAGGATCAGCTCTGTTATAACAAAATACTTTCCTCGCTATCATGGAAAAATACTCACAAAACTGATGCAAACTTGGTCAACTTATTTGTCCTTTCTCCTGTTAAGGAAACAGAAGTAAAATCTAGCCCCTTTCCTCACACTGCTCTTGCAATATATATTAAGAAATATGTGCCATTCCATGAGCCCCAGAACTATTTCTCTACTTAAAGTGACTGCAATGCTCTTTCTCATTATTACATATCAGAGAATTCAGAGAAAAATGAACAGAAAATTGAGTTTTCTGGTGTCTACAAAGTTTAAGCACATATTTCACTCCTCCCTGAAACCCAATTAATGGTTTTGTTTTTCTCTGTAGATAGGCTCCTATTTTTAGGAAACATGCAGAAGCTTAACATCTTTTGCTTGCAATAGCCAGTTTTAAGCACATTTAACACAATGCGTAGCTTTCTTCTTTCCTCAACAACTTTCAGAAAGAAAGAATGTAATATGATTACATAAGCCTCATTTTTCTAAGAAGTCAGTTCAAAAAGCAGCAAAAATTTTACTTATGTAACAAAGCAAAGAAAGGATGCTGAAGGCATATACTTAGGATACATGACAATCTTCCCCTATATTCATCCATCGCCCATAGTAAAAAACAATGTAACTTTGAGAGACAGCTGATGTCAAAAGATCTGAAACTAAATTTAATTTCAACATCTTAGATCAAAAAACTAAGCGTTCTTTTAGGGATTTTTTTTTTTTAGTTTCAAAAAACTAAACCAACAGAGAACTTAGCTATGTCATCTAGGTAGCACTTTATTATAAAAGGAGATTGGCAAAACTAAGTTCTGGGGAGCTGAAGGTTAAGGAACAGATTTCCAGGCACGGCAAGGCAATATGTACACAAATTCCTTGAAGTTAGTTACATTTTGAATGTGACAGCATACTCTCTTTATAAAAAGAGCACTTGTCGGTGTTGAAGTTGCAGCCTTTCTTCTGTTTTTATTACTTTGAATTTAAGCTGAACTAATTTCTCACTACCACCACACTGTCAAAAGTGCATCATCATCATCTTCACTGGTACTTAACTTCCATAGAAGAGTAGCTACTAATATTCATACATCTTATTAATATAGACAATTTCAAAGATGCGCGTAATCCTAAGACTATAAACAGGTAAACTTGCAGATGCAGCTGTAGTAATAAGACACAGAAATGTTTCAACAATAATGGCTGGTAAATCAATAATGAATGACACATTTCACATGCTGTTTTATTTTCATTTCTTGGAATGAAAAGATGCTGATCCCATTCAGTGAAAAAGAGCGGACCAGGAAATCAGTTTTCCTGCAATAGGAAAGAGAGCAGTACAAGATATGACAGCCCATGTGTACTAGTGCAAGATTGCTTGCAAAATTTTGGAAGTTGGCTTTAAGAGAGAAACGAATATGCAGTAGGAAGATGAAGGACTTCTTTTAAAAGTTAATTTAATTTTACCTCCAAATTAGCATTCTCTCTAGAAACAGAGGCAATAAATCAGCTATTTTAGCCACAATAATAAGAGATTACTTCAACTGTCATATCATTGTCTGCCTTCCCCAAGCCCACACAAGAGAAACACTCTCTAGGCAAATTTTGCAAATCGGAAATGTAACTTAAAATAACTCTGTCTACTTCTGGTATGACAGTAGCTAGCCAAACTGTTTTGTTACCAGCTATATTTTAAGTATATGTTATCTCTGTGCTATTGCTTTTACAGAAACATCCTGATGATTTTGAGCTAAACAATCTGCAAGTCTAGCTCGTGTATGACTAGCAAGCAAGGCCGTAAAATACTGATTAGGTGTTGCCTACTCTAATAAGTATGCATCAGGTAATATTAGGCTTTAAAATTGCATTAAAAAATCACTACTGCACTCTCCAGATATTTCTATTCTTCCCTAGATTAATTGTGTATGATAAACTGCATCAAAAAAAATTTTTTTTTATATTCTCTGTCCTTGTTTGATTGCTGTACCCAGCACACTAACTAAATACAAATGAAATACTTCGCAAGGCATGTTAAAATTAGGACTCTGAAAAGAGTCTGCATTCCATTAACACTACTTACACACCACTATCCTCATTTCCAACCACATTAAGAGCTCCTGAAGGTTATCCAAGGCAAAAAATTATCTTTTTCCTTTTGATATGGTTGCTCCTTCTAACTGAAGTCAGCCCCCTAACAAGCACATATGACCATAATCCTCAACTAAATATTCATCTTCTTTTATTTCAAAGAATCACATTTCAATCAGAACAGCCAGGCCTAATAAGCGCATAGTTCAAAGTTATGCTTTCAAATTTCAATTTAGTTCTTTCTACAGACTAGGGGTGAAAAAATTAGGGCAGTCTCAAGTTCAAATTTTTGCTCTGCAACCCGTGCACTGAGTGATTGGAAGGAAGTCTTATTTGCCTTATTATTTAATATTGAACAGCAGTGATGAACACCCACACAAAATACAAGGACATGTTTTTAAGCAATCATAACAGCTACCTCATGCCATGATTACCATCCTCACTGTTCACAGAACAAGGCTAGAGTATCCCAGAGGGAGCCTAACTACCGATTCACTAAATATACCCATGAAAGGGAAGAACTCAAGTTACTTGAGCAACTCATTGACCAGCATTTCCTAATTTGACAGCCTGACTTTGCCAATTCGTTAACCTCAACATAGTGCATATATGTGACAGAGTGCACGCAACAGAAATGTTGTATTTTTTATTTATTTAACCATTTAGCTGGATAAATAGTTCTATGTATGCCCCCTTCGTATACACACACATATATATACACACCCCCACACTCTACATTCACATACGATACACATAGAAATACAGTTTCGATGTCAACAGTGGTGATAAGAATGAACTTTGCACTTGCAACTATCACAAATCTAAGAATAATTTAGCAGACTGTCTAAAAACAGTTTCTGCACACTTAGCTATCAAGACAAAGAAAAACTACATATAGTAACAGTAACCCTAATGTTACTGTTACCCTATGTGTGTTCTCTGAATTCAGAGGGAATTTAAAACATTAAAAAACAAAATAAAGCCAGGATGGAGCTCACAGATGACTCTATACATTTGCAATATACAAGTTGCCTCAGGATAATCCTGTAAAATAAAATACTCTTGTTGGAAGGTAAAAACATAGAAATTTAATGCATCTTCCGATAGATACAAATGCTCAGCYAGAATTCAACAAATATTAACAGTAAAAACATCAAGAGCTTCTGACTGGCTATAAAGGTTCACAAAGAAGTTTTGTTGATCTTTTCTGAGAGAGACAGGGACAGGAAAGTTGCATTTAAAACAGTAATTTAACTAATAAATCAACTTATTTCAGTGTAAGGCATTAAATCTTTGGCAACCTTAATAAAAACAATGCTGAAAAAAAGTCACTCAACATGCTCAGGAACTCTAACAATGGACTGCAGAGCAGAGCTGAGTTGCATTCAATTATTAGTATCCCAGAAAAGTTCAAGTTCTACTGTAATTTCACTAAAAGCATTTAAATGATCCCTTTACTGCAAAACACTGAAACATGAGAAATTAAATTCAGATCAAAGCACAATTTTCTGCTTTATTTCATGACTCATGTCTCTGAACTCTGTTTTCTGTCCAGTGAAAAATGAATCCACCTAAGGGTAAGAAGTCATACTAGAAACTTTACAACTTGAATTAGTCTGCTTTTCAACCTTGTACTGCATTTACCTTACCTTTTATCCATTTATCATAGCAGTTCATCTTAATTTAAAAGCAGGTTAATACAGACAGCAATGCAATCCTTTATTTTTTTGTAAGATGAGAAAAAAGTTTTTTCACAGAATCACAGAAGTGCTGAGGTTGAGAGATACCTCTGGAGATCATGTAGTCCTGCTCAAAGCAGGATCAACTACTGCAGGTTGCCCAGGACCATAAAGTTTTTTCTTAGGTTTCAGTGAAATTTCCTGTATGTCAGTTTGTGCCCACTGCCTCTTGCCATTTCACTGCAAAACAGTGAGCAGAGTCTGGCTCTGCCTTCCATACTCCCTCCCACTAGGTATTCATACATGTTGATAATGTTCCCCCTGAGCCTTCTCTTCTCAAGGCTAAACAATCCCAGCTCTCTCTCCAATCACTCCTATCATATTTACTTGTTTTTATCAGAACTAAGACATTGGACTCTAGAGAAGAACAGAATCATACAAAAGTCTAAGTAGAAAGGGACCTCTACAGTTCATCTGGTCCAATCTTCTGTTGAAAGCAGGGCCTTAGGTTAGGTTATCCAGGGCCTTCCTCAAACCAACTCTTTGAATATCTCCAATGAGGGAGATTCCAGCACTTCTCCAGGGTACATATTTCAATGTTCGCTTGGTCTCAAGGTAAAGAATTGTCGTCTCTTATACCCAAATTTCCTTTGAAGCAACTTGTACTCATTGCTTCTTCTCCTGTCACTCAGTGCCCTTGCAATGAGAACACCCCGATCTTCTCTATAACTAATTTTTAGGTATTGAAAGATTGTGAAAGATTCGCCCTAAGCTCTCTTTTTTCTAGGCTGAAAAAAAATCCCAACCCCTTCAAACCTTTCTTTATATGTTAACAAGTTCTTTGACCCTCTAACCACCTTAGTTGAGATGTCCCTCCACTGGACTCTCATCATTTTTTCAATCTCTCTCTTGAACTGGGGTGACTGCAACTGGACACAATATTCCAGGTGTGGCCTAAAGTAGAGTGAAATAAACACATCCTTTGATCTGTTGGCTATACTCTGATGCAGTCCATTCAATGCCTTCACTGCTGCCAGGACATATTGTTGACTCAAGTTTAGCTTGCTGTCCACCAGGGCCCCCGGAGTCCTTTTTGGAAGAACTACACTCCTGCCAGACAGACGCCAGCCTATCCTGCTACTTGGAATTTTTCCATCTCATGTCCTGGACTTCACTTTTATCTTTGTTAAATACCACGCAATTCTTGTTGGCCCAGCCTTCCAGCCTTTCAAGGTCCCTCTGAACAGTGGCTCTTCTTTCCGGCTTATCTACTTCTACGCTGAGTTTGGCATCATCCACAAACTTGGTGAAGGAGCATTCAATCCGGTCATCCAGACTGTTTATAAAGATATTGAGTAATATTGGATCCAATATTGACCTTGAGAAACTCGACTCCTGACCAGCTGCCAGGTCAACTTTAAGCCATTAACCACCACTCTGAGCTTGGCAGTTTACCCAGTTTTCCACCCATCTTATGGTCCAATTACCCAGTCCATACCTTAGCAGCTTATCAACAAGGATGTTCTGGAATACTGTGTCAACGTCTTGCTAAAATCAGGTGGATGATGTCCATAGCTCTCCCCTCATTCACCAAGCAAGTTGTTTCATCACAGAATCCAGTCAGTTAGTCAAGCATGATTCATTTTTGGTAAAGCCACTCCAGCTTTTCTCAATCATTTCCTTGTCCTTCACACGCCTAGAAATAGCTCCCACGAGGAGTTGTTCCATAATTTTCCCAGGGACCAAAATAAAGCTGACTGGTCTGCAGTTTTCTGGATATTCCTTTTTGCCCTTTCTCTAGATGGGTGTGGTATTTGCACCTTTTCCAGTCATTCTGAACTTCCCCTGATCTCCATGACCTTTCAAAGATGAGAGTTGCTTTGCAATGATGTCAGCCAACTCTTGGCATCCTTGGATGCATCCCATCAGATCCCATAGACTTTTATATGTCCAGTTTGTACAGACGCCACCTAACTCAAGCATCCTCTACTATTGGTAGTCTGCTTCTGCTTCACTGTTGCTACTTGGCATTTATTCTAAAGTAAAATGTATATGCATACACAAAACCTAAGAATATACTTAGAGGTTGTCTTCCTCTTATAAAGACCTCTGAAAAGGAGAAAAACCTAGATAGTATTTTACAAGCGTAATGAAAGTTCATCTCTCTTCACAGAATCACAGAATGATTGAGGTTGGAAAGGACCTTTCAAAATCATCTAGTCCAACTCCCCCTGCTCAAGCAGAGTCACCTAGAGCAGGCTGCACAGGACCCAGAAAGATGGCTTCTGAATATATCCAAGGATGGAGACTCAACAACTCTCTCAGCAACCTGTGCCAGTGCTCAGTCACAGTAAAAAAAGGCTTTTTTTCCCCCTTATGTTCAGATGGAAGCCCATTGGCCTTCTTTGCCACAAGGCCATATTGCTGTTTTTTGGGTTTTTTTGGKTTTTTTTTAAATATATACATATACACCTATGCRCACACACACAAATAGGTATCTAGTATCACATGTGATACATTACGTGGGACACAAACACAGTGTCAGACTTCTATCCAACCTTGCATATGGGAAAGGGTCTCTCTTTTCCCAACTTCTATTTACGATGGGAAGTAGAAATGATTTTTGAGGCAGTGCTAACACTAAAAGACATTTTCTAAGGAGGAGTTGGGTCCTTTTYGGAAGAAGTAACACAAACTGAATTTGAGAGAATATATGGAGATCAAACAGCTGGAAAAAGGTATATCAGCTGGAGACAGTGTTTTCCGCCTTGACTTTGGAAGCAAACTGAATATGCAGGGTGTGAAAGCGGCATTCTGCCCTTGAAAAAAGGGCCTATCTATGGGTAAAATAGGATAATGCTTATCTGCCTGATAACAGCCACTATATCATAAAAGCAAAATCAAGGAGCAGKTGTTAACACATACATAACACTCGTGCAAGACAGAAAACACAGAGGTAGCTGAAATTTTTGCTCACAAGAGCTGCCAATAACACTACAGAAATGGGAACAACCCAGCTATTTTCCTCTCCGGAGTCGGTCACATCACCATGCTAATGACAAATGAAGACCAAATTTCAAGAAACTGTATTCTTGTAATTAAAGGCATTTCATATGAATGTGCCTGACCACAAATCAACAATAGTCTAACAAACTATCAACTTGACCTTACAGAAAGAGAACTATACATAACAATATTTAAACAAAAGAAAACATTTTTAATAACCTGAACTCCATGCTTTGGTTATTAATCCTGAGTTTTACTAGGGTAAGATCTCAAAGGAAATCTTATTTTCCATGGAGGAAGACAGGTAGTTCAAAATATTTTAATTCACTGCTAATCTATCAGAAAATGTATCAATTTTTTTCCTCATTATTAGAAGTTAAGGATTAGAGCTTGCCTACCTGCTATCCTGTCTGTGGTAATCTTGTTGCTGTTCTATTCTAATCATCGGCTTCACCATTCCTCTTTCAGCTGTGCTGGATGCTGATGAYGTTCTGTCACCATCAAGCCTGCTGATGCTCTAATTCAAAACAGTAGGACAGGTGCTTAGCAGGGAAACACCACATTAGCCAATATTTGTGTTTGGCACTATTAGAATGAAGTGTCAATTTGAGGCTAGGGAAAGGGTTGGGATAAGCAGAAAAAAAGCACACAACAGAATACAGCAACTCAGTGGATGTTGTCACCACAATGAAACATCCAAGAGCACACTTGCAATGCAAAATATCACAATGGGCAGAGAGAAGCGGCTATTTCTTAAATGTTGCCAAAAATGCGTCTTGAAAATTCTAAATGTCTTTATTTAAAAGTTGCGTGGCTATCWATATAAAATAAGAATTAGATGCCTCTGAAGTTTTCATTATCAAAGTTAAACATATTAACAAATTTAAAACTGGCTAAGCTACCCTACCCTGGTTCAGCAATAGTTCCAAGTGTTTACACTATTTATCTATGCCATAATTTATCCTGTTCTTATGTAAAGTCTCCTATGATAGACAGGACATAACTTTCTAAAACAAGAAAGGGCAATTCAAACCATGCCAATCTTTATGTACAAGTTCGTTTATTTTCTTTATAGTCTCACAGGCTCCTTAAGAGCAAGCTGGTGATTTATGCTTTTCAGTTGCATATCAGAAACACGCTGCATTAAGCAACAAAATTTACAGCAGTTATTTTTCAGTGAAAACAGTAGAAAATAAAGTATCAATAAAATACAAAATACTTCCACATTTCTTAAGAAATTTCTAGGACTAAATAATTTGCTTTGACAGAAGAAAACATACTGAAGTGTGGCTCAAAACAGGAATTTGAACAAATCATTATCTTAGTACTGGCATGCCAATCTATGAATCACTTTTCATCAGTAGGTCTCAAGGGAACTTTAATGAAAGTTATTGTTACCCCTTTTTCCAAAGCAAACTCATAAAAAGCAACCATTAGTGAACCAGTGATCTAATCAGTGATTCAACAAGATGTCATGCAGATTCTCAAACTACACAGCTCAAAAAAGTTAATTTTCCCAAGCTTCCCTAGGTCCAGTAAAAGTATTTTTCTAGTGAATTTGAAAAGAATATGGGGCACACTATACAATATAATAATGTCAGTAACTCCAGTTCTGAATAATTTTGAGGAATCTTAATAGTTTATATAGTTTTTAAATATATCTATCTTTAATTTTGTCTGTGCCATGTACATGTCCAGGACATGACTAACATCTGATTCTGATTTTCCCTCCCTTCTTTATAGCTTTGTTAGTGGCAATGCTTTCTGGCATCTTGGATGCCTGCTTTATCCCTGATAGTTTAATGGTTTTTTTCCCCCCGAATGTCATGAAAGAAAAGCCTGAGTATTGTTAATAACAACACTGCCATAACAGTATCACAATGTTTCTTTTCAATTATTTAAATCTGATAACAGCAGCAATAAAAGGAAATGCATTTCTGGGAAGATTACTACATTTCAGACTGCTGAAATAATTCATTCTCTCATTTCATCCGAGGCATGTGATCATACCACTAAAAGGCATTAACCATTGTGTCAATTTACTCATTTTCTTTGCTCTTGGAAAATGTAACTCTGATGTAGAGTCTACTAGCAGAAACACAGTGCAGGAAGAAAGCAAGAACAAAAAGATTACTACTTCGTAAAATGTTTATAATTATGATTGCAGAGACAATTTGTTTAGTGAATGTGTTTACAGGAGCTCTATTGACATCAGTAGTCACGTCCACTAAATTTTAAAAGCCTAGTTAAAGTTAAAACTTGAACACATTCAGATTTTATAGAATAAATTGAATGTTTTATTTAACAAATGACAACAGTCACACACTACGTGTATGGCATATTGATGTATCATTTTTACTATGCATCTCTATCTGCATGTAAGCTTCCTTTGATTAACCAGTTTCTCCTAAAACTTTATTCCAAGTCCAAGCAGTTTTCCTTTCTAAAAGGAAAGTTATTATATTTTTGGCAGGAATGCATGCCAAATGCTAACAGAAACTTGCACAAAATAGTCTTCGGGAAGAAAAAGATGCACACAATATCCAAGCCCACAAAACTAAATAGATGGGGAGAATGATGAACTGGCAGCACTTTACCAAATACTACCAATGCTGTAATTTTGACCTAGGTTAAGCATGTCCTCTAACTTTTATAATTTATTCCTAATTTAGCCATAATATAATACCTTGCTTGTTGGCAATGCTGTTCCACTGTGAACATCTCCCTCCAGATCAAATGTGGTTTCCTGAACAGCTCTAAAAGCAAAACAACATTTGAAGTACTTTTTAGAAATCATATAGTTAAACAAGGAACTGAGTAGCTAAAATTAGTAAACTGCAATTCAGAGGCCTACCATGACTCTCTCGTTAATGTTTACTTTTTAAACCACTGTATCAATTCTTTTTATATAAAGACTACAGATATTTAGCCAGATCATTTCCTTTGGCAAAACTGATTCTTAGTTTCACTGTTTTCAACTGAGTAAGTGAGAATAGATAAAACCACTAAAATAGATCCATGATATTTTCACTGCAGCGAACTTGCTTTAAAGTTTTTACTCAGGTCTTCAATACTAAATGCACATCCACTGTATCAACTTAAATCATTCATAAATCAAACTAATGCATTCTATTATCTGTTTATTCTGATGAATAAAGATTTTAAAAATATTTGATCACTCAAGCTGCAATATCCCTCACCAGAGACATTGCTATTCACRTAAAGCTCTGCAATAAGCTTTGCAGTTGACTATATAAACCCAGAAATGCATCTGCTAATTGATCTGCAGGCTAGATGTAAAGGGAGCTAGAGGTTTAAGCAGAAGTATCACATCACCAGCCTGAACTGAGATTTATTCCACAAATGCAAGCAAAACATGCACATGGATTTTTAAGAAATCTTTTCCTCTACCAATTGAAGAGAGTTAAACAAAATACAAGCCTTCACAAGATTTGTATTACACTTATCACTACAGGAATCAATATATTTTCCCTTTTCATTTTAAAACATAAAAAACCCTCTAATTCTTACTAATGGGATGATCACTCATGAGAATGGCATCCCACTTTCTATTTTGGGCGAGAAACTAGCATAAAACCCACTAGTAAGAGTGAGGCCTACAACCAGTGAACAGCTGAGGAGAAAATAAGGGGTTGAAGCCACATGAAAGTTAGGGGTCAGGGATGAGACACCCAGTGAAATGCAAGCTTACATGTGCTGTATATCCCATTACAGATAAGCAGTGTATGTTCAGAAGTATTCCAATAGGTACTATAACGACAAGTGATCACAAGTCACAGAATTTCTTGGATGGAAGCACTGCCACGAAATCACAGCGACGTTCTGACTTTTTGGTAATACAAACGTCCCCCTACACCAGTTATACATACTTTGACTTGTAGATACCTGAAAGCAAGTCTACTAGGAGGCCAAGGAAAAACAGAGGGTTTCTGCACAATAAATTTCAGCCTATCAGTCCCCAGACTTTCAAATCTAAAAATCACAAGTCTAAAGCTGCTGAGGTAAAGAATAAAACTGCACATTGTTCATAAGTATTTCACTCAAACTGCACCACAAATCTAGCAATTATAATAAGCACATTAATCATTACCAGGATGGAGGAACTTGGCAGGGGCAGGGAAGAGAAGAGGGAGGAGTGGCAGGAGAATCTCTTAGCACAAGAAAAATCACTTGTGTGTTTTTAAAGCTTACAACAGTAATGTATGGTGTTACAATTTTAACTAAAGAAGTCACCTTCGCCGAGTCCTGTTACTTTTTGGTTATTTGTATAAAACCTCATCTCATAACTAAGAAGGTTAAAATTCTTCTGCGCCGGTTTGATCACAGACATATATAGATTTGTGGCTAGCAAAATTTTAGTTATGTCTGAGGCCAAAAACTGCCTTCCCATGGCAAAGAGAAAGGAAATCATTGGACATCTTGGGACCCTGCCTTTAAAAAATATTCTAAGTCTCACAGTCCATACTAATGGACATGCTCCTTTTGCACACTTGGTACATTCAACACCCTTTAAGTATTGGTTGTAAGTATTACCTTCCTTCCAAAAACTCAGTGCAGTTTTTTTTGTTGCAAGAAACACATGCAAACAGCCTATGTCCAGTAGAAAGAATGACTGATCTTTTATCCTTAACAAAGAACAGGAGAAACATCTTTTCTGAAATTCTCTGTTTTACAACAAACAGTGTACTTTCAGGTTAAAATAAAGTCAAGAAAAAAAAAACCCCATAGTTTAAAATATCCAAGTTAACTCAGCAAATTAGCCAGAAGAGACTCCTTTTCTGGGTGTCTTTCATTCATCTCCAAGCCAAAATAAATAAATAAATAAATAAATTTATTTATTTTTTATTTTTTATTTTTTTAAACATAGCATGCTATGACAGTAGTTTCATTTGGACCCAGACAGGACGGAATAAAAAGCATCACATCTTCCATGGTATAGAGTCCAATTTTAAGCTTATGTTTCTCCTGAATATGTCCATAGACACTGAACAGGACACCTGAGCCCATATAAGTCACTAAAAATATAAACAATATTTTTATTATATATCTATCACAAAAGCATGACTATACAGAGAAAAAACAGGATGGACTTCTGGACTGTTAGTCCTTGAAACACAGAAACTAGAAGATAAGTAATCACACTGCAACAATGATTGCTATACTTAAACGTTTAGTACCCTATTTTGACAGTAAAAAAATCTGTATTCACCCTCACTTCATTTCTGAATATCTCTAGGGAAACTTTGAAAGTTACTATCTAGAGGAAAAATGAAAACGAGGCTCCCCAAAAACATTTAGCAAAGTCTTTATTTTTCCTGGAGGTTGTATGAATGACTATGAAATCACATTAAAATAATGGCTTTTGATTGTTTTCAACACAGCAAAGAGCTTCAGAAAAACACATCTGAATACTTAATAATGCAATGGACACTTGCTAATCCTAAAAAAAATCACAAGGTGGAGCTCAAGTATTAAAATAGTTATTATATATTTAACACTTAAAAGTAGTTACTCAGAACTCATTTAAAACCATGCTCTAATCATAGGCCCCTTATAATGTTCTCCTCTATTATTTTTTCCAAGGCTCTACTCTTCACCACAATTAGAAGATAAGAAGTTATCATACTCACCCAGTTTTGTGTCTTGGACCTTTGACCATAAGACCTGCATCAACAGGTCTTTTAGAAATAATATGGTCCTGAGTGGGATCCACAAACTTAAATACATGAGATGATCCAAACTGAACCTTCATGCCACTTTGCAGCATAGTTGTTTCCGAAATCCGCTGACCTTCCACATAAGTTTCAGCATCAATGCTTCTTGGGGTTACAGTAACAACTCCATCCATATTAGTGAGGTCACAATGATGAGGCTGAATCCCTGGACCAAATAACTGGAAGTAAAAATAATTAATGCAGAACAAACTGAATTATATTGCTTCAGAAGCAAAACAAACAAACAAACAAAAAAAACCCAAAAGATCAAGTCACAGCTTACCATATTTACAGACTAGCAATATAATTTTGCCTGCTTATAAATTTAACACAGAAGTAAGGTACTTAAATCAGTCAAGTTTCATTTCAACTTTCCATCTAACACAGACAATTAAAACATACATTTAACTAAAACATGCAGCAAAAATCCAATAATGAAGAATTTTTCACTTTTTTTGGCTGTAAGTACGCTGTTTGTAACTATGTTTTCTTCCACTTGCTGTTTCAACATTACAACTTAAAATGCAAATATTTACAAGTCAAGACTGCACTGATACGGACCTAGGATGGTATAAAAGTCTCCTTGGAATGAACTTCATGCGACTTTGCTCTAGCTTTTCCACATTTAGGAAATCCTACCTCACTCAAAGGGGTTGAGAGGCTAAAGGCTCAGATAACAGTAAGCAGTTGGGATCATACTGATATATATCATTAGAACAATCCAGTGAGGAAAAAGAATATCCCATTTTAAATAATGAAATCTTCACTTTCCTCTTAAAGCAAGACAGAGGAAATAAAATAAATTAAAGTTCTGACCAAGAAACAAGACAAGAAAATAAACAAGAAATTGCAGCAATGTTTTGTCCTTCTAGCTTTGAAGGATAACTTATCTGCTCTTCATTAATATGAACATTATAGGTAAGTTTGAGATCACTGCTAAAAGAAGTTAAATGATTCAAGATCCACAGAATATTTAACTAGTTTCCACAATTGCACATGACACACTGAAGACCAGATCAGGTCTTTCATTTGAGTCCGCTTCCCTGGCCCCCCTACCCATACCTGAATGGAATTGTCATCAAATTTTTCAGTTCCAACTTCAGTGACACTTAGTTGTAGACGATAGAGCTTTGGCTTATCTCTGGAGTCAGAACCATCTGTAGAGCAAACAAATATTCATTTGCAAGTTATTAAAGCTCAGATACTCACACAATAATTCTACACAATTGAAGCTTTGTTCAAAGCAGCAATATTAACCAAAACATAACTTTGAGTGAGATTCTTTCAGGTTTGTGGAAAACACTGAAAAGTTTTTCATCATTGTGTAAAAACATGGAAAGTAAAGATGGCCCATACAACAGAGTGGCTGTTTTCTGCAACTGCAAAGAACAAAGTAATCAAGGATTACTACCCTGAATAGACTTCAGAAACATTTCTGTATTTATTTAGTAGTTCAAGCAATACAAAGTCTTAGAGATTAACAAAAATTATGTATATCAATATGGGTATAAATGATTTAGGAAATAAGATACCTACGTATCATTATAATAAAAGTATTTATAGATTTTTTCATCTCCATCACACTACTGTTACTAAAAGCATGGATTATCAACAATATCTATTATCAAATGGCCAACATTCCATACTCTTTCCCATTCACCAGGTATTATAATAGGCAGATATTAAAAGAGAACCTTCGAAAAATTGTTCCCAAGACAGCTTTAGTCTTGGTATACAAGACTAACACTTCTGGCCTTATCTTTATAGCCCCTATGACCCACATTTTCATCTTGCAGAAAATGAGGTCAGAGATAAAGAGTATTCTAGTAGTTTGTCCTCTTCCTCCCCCAGAAGTATATATTCTCCAAATAAAATAACATGTAGTGAAATACACAGGAGACAACACAAGATTTAGCTGCTATCTTCACCAGCTAACACAGATGAGTTTTAGCATGCATATGAATCCTCCCCACTTCCCAGAAAATACTAAAGCTTTTAATACTACTACATACTAAACTAATACCTTCAACTTCTGACTTCTCTCCAATTTCTTCTCCAAAAGGAGAATCACAGAATCACAGAATCRCTGAGGTTGGAAGGGACCTCTGGAGATCATCTAGTCCAACCCCCCTGCTCAAGCAGGGTCACCTAGAGCACATTGCACAGGATTGCATCCAGGCGGCTTTTGAATATCTCCAGAGAAGGAGACTCCACCACCTCTCGGGGCAACCTGTTCCAGTGCTCTGTCACCCTCACAGTGAAAAAGTTTTTCCTCATGTTAAGATGGAAGTGTCTGTGTTTCAGTTTGTGCCCRTTGCCTCGCGTCCTGTCGCTCGGCACCACTGAAAAGAGTCTGGYCCCATCCTCTCGACACCCTCCCTTCAGATACTTGTACACATTGATAAGATCTCCTCTCAGCCTTCTCTTCTCCAAGCTAAACAGGCCAAGCTCTCTCAGCCTTTCCTCATAAGAGAGATGCTCCAGTCCCCTAATCATCTTTGTGGCCCTTCGCTGGACTTGCTCCAGTAGTGCCACATCCCTCTTGTACTGGGGAGCCCAGAACTGGACGCAGTACTCCAGMTGTGGCCTCACCAGGGCTGAGTAGAGGGGGAGAATCACTTCCCTCGACCTGCTGGCAACACTCTTYCTGATGCAGCCCAGGATACCATTGGCCTTCTTGGCCACAAGGGCACATTGCTGCCTCATACTTAACTTGGTATTGTGCAGAACCCAGATCTTCAGTCTACAAAACAGTCATACAACCAGCAAGATAAGTAGCTGTGGGGAAGTCAAAAGATGTGATATACTTCCAGTAACAAAATTACTAAGTTTATGCAATTGCACAGGGTATGAAACTGAAGTCTGCCAGATTCCTCTGGCAGAACACAAACAGCCAATGCTTTGACATGAAGTACATTTCTACAGGTGTTATAGCTCTCATAAATAAAAATATTCTGAAATGCACTGTTCTGAAGAAACAGTCTGGACTTTAGTATACTAAAACCTACTTTTCACAATTTGGAATAAGATTTAAGAAATTGTAAATATTTTTTTCTTCCAATGAGATACAACTTAAATTTCAAGGTTTCTACCTAACAGTCAGGTTTTCCTGCAGAAGAAATCTATGCTTATTAGTTCAGCACATACTACAAAACTTTTCTGCTCTCTAGAATAACGATCTTAATGAAATGGAAGTCTGAATTCAAAGTCGTGAATGCTGCAGGTAGAAGTTTTAAAAGAATTCTTTAACCCCCATGTTGTATTCCACAGCCATGAATAGATGAGCAACACTGACAGACACAGTACTTTTACAGCAGTCTAGGAAATAAAATGAGGAAACACATGCTAAAATAGTTAAAAAGAAAAAAAAAAAAATCTATTTTGGTAGACATTTCATATTTATAATTCCTAATATAAGAAGAAAGTGGCTTTTATTCCTTTCTATTTAGTAAAAACAGGATGTACCTGCACATAACGTAAAACTATGAGGAGAGTCAAAGTTTCATAATGACTTGTAGGTTGTTATTAATTTCAAATACTACAGTTAAAACTTAACGACACTCTACTGTGACCATCTGATGTAGCTAAATCTTTGATCTAYACTCTTGCTGGCAGACAACACCACGATACAAGTAGAAATGTTAAAGAATGCAATGGAACGCCACAGAGAAGAAAATGAGGTTACTTTTCCAGTGATTCAAAAACTTTCAAAAAACAAAAATCATTGATTTCATCCACCACATCAAACACTGAAAAGCATAGTTAAGTTCTACACCATTTACCCAATTCACTTTTTAACCTGTGCATTCTGCAAGCAGATGGATCAAAGAATTTTTTTTTTTCTACCACTATATTGTTTGTAGATCACCCTATGGAAGTTTAGTTAGTAGTCTTAGCTGGAAGGTTTAGCTCTTTGGATGGTAGCACATTCATGATCTATTTGATGTTTGTTCACAGAGTATTTAAATTGCAGCTGACAAGACAGATTGCTTCACAGAAGCAGTTCCTTGAAAAAAGATGATAAGCAAGATAGCCTTTCATTTGTCAAAAAGAAACAAAAGACAGCCAGCGATGTTTTTAGTGACTAGTGAGAGAACTATTAAAATACAGTGTTACCTTCATAAGCGTGATAGTTGTAGTAGGCAAAGTGATTCCTTCTCCCTGGGGTTAGAAACACATGCAGAGGACCCAGGTGAAGGCAGCACCAGCAGGACAGATACCATGCAGAACATGCGGAAGAGGGCAGGAAAAGAAAAGACAGGAAAGGGTGAAACTGTATCCAGAAAATACTTGTTCAATTTATAAGGATGCAGTGCATTTAACTCTTTCAACTTCAGAAACTGCATAGTATATAAAGACATCAGTGCTACAAAGCTAGTGGATGGAACAATTCATATTACTGTTTAGAAAAGCGACAACAAGCTGTTAGAAGAAAAACACGAACAATAGGTCAGTTCCACAGGCAATGTGCAAGGGCTTATTACACAGCCCTGCCACCTGTGTCATTTCAGATCGTTTTTCCTTTCTCAGTTAATGGGATGTCTTGCTCCACTGCCCAGACACAGTGCTTTAATACCAAAGCAACCAGGCTCCATGAAGAGTAAGAGTTTGGAGAAGGAAAAAAAAATAAAAATTGAAAGTACTATTAAAAAAACCCTCAAACATTCACATGCAAATCTAACTTCCAGCTCTAAAACAGAATACAATATATTTGATACAGTCTGCATACTGCTGTTTTCATCTGGCAATTTTTAAGCTATTTAACTATAATCAGAACAGCAAACAAAAGGTTAAATTCAAAGTTTTCAATACCAGTTTCCAACCTTGCCTCTTGAAAGGTAAACAACCAGATTCTGAATCCTAAACCACTTGTCTGGAACCCTGAGTATACTCAAGTTACACTTAGGAAAAGAGTTACAAATAACTAAATTACAAAAGAGTGAAAGCCTATAACTAAATCATTTAAATAACAAGACAGTAGAAATTGAGAATAAAAAAGTTACATGTGTTTTAAAAATGTTATGCTGTAAATAAACRAGCTCCCTCAAAATTAATTGTAGATTACAAAGCAGCCTGAAGAGTTGCAGTGAGGTCTAAAATGAAACCCAGCCTTGCTAAGGAGCTGAAGAGTCAATATAGGCTGAAAAACGATTTATTTGCTAATTTGCAAACAAGTTTGATTTAAAAAAAAAAAAAAAAAAATCATGTTCTGGTCCCTTACTAACTTTCCTACAGTATATTTCAGAGCGTAAGATAAACCAGATTTCAGCAATTTTTTTTTCCCCCAACAGCCCTATTTACTACAAAGAATCTATCATAATCCCACTTTAAGTGTTTTGAATAAGGTATACACAAACAGTTTTTAAGTACCCCTTCCCCAAGCTTCCAAAAACACCTAAGTATCTACACTTAGTTCAACAAATTAGGACTCTGTACACTTAGTCTTCCATATTAATTGGTGGATTACAGGACAATATTGAGGATAAGATTTCTAACTGGTTTAAGATGTGTAAGATACATCAAAACATTCTACTTATTATGAAGTTTTAAACCCCCAAATCCAAAGTAAGTTGAGAACTGAGGGTTTTTTTGATTTTTAAACACTTTCCCCTTTAAAAACACTTGAAGCCATGCCATTTCTCCCATCACATTTTTTTCTCCAAACATTTGCTACTAAAACATCAATACTATAGCAACATGTAGCTCTACCTCCATTTATCTCAAATGCAGAATCTGACATTAGAAAATCACCTGAGCCAACATTCACTTACGCTGCCTACATTACTGTCTTCTGCTTTGAATTAAAGTTTTTAGAAAATCTAAATGACTAACAGTATAATTTAGATTACTATATAACCAGAACTCTTACCTGGGCTTAACTCTACCAGGTACGGTAGTTTCTCAGGAGGAAGGCAAGAGCCATAGCCAGACCCGTCAACTCTTTCCTTCCCCTTTAATGGCTTTCCATCAGTTATTTTCTTGGATTTCTTTGGGATATAATCAGCAGGCCGTCTTTTCAACTGAAAGACTAGTATTCCTAAAACACAGTATTATATGTCCTTTGAGTCTCGCTATGAGTGAATAAGCACAAAAACACATCTATGAATTCATAATTATCCTACAGAATGGCTTTCAGCTTGCTAAGTTCCTACCAGTTGTGTATAATTTAGATGATTTAATATCATACTTCTCATTGGAGAATTCAGAAACTTTAAAGAAAATGTAAAATTCTTCTACTGTCTAAAGATACATTATTATAAACAATGCTGAATGAAACAGAAAAGAACTCTAAAAGCACCTAGTTTTAAAAGTGCCTGAAAACAAAATACTTCTAAATACATTTTTGATTCCCTACTTCACAGAGGTCCACGCTGATGGCTTACAATACCCAAGGCACCAAAATCTCTTAATGCTTTTTAGACATACCTTTATCACTAGGCCACTCCCTGAATATCTGAAGTGGACACTCATCATCATCAAGAATAGTTTCTTTAGCACCTTTATCATCAGAGTGCTGAGCACCAGGAGGCAGCACGACCTAGAAAGGAACAATCAGCAGTTTTCACAGAGTTCTTGTTGGACAATCAGGACAGAGGATCTGGGAGTGTGTCTTCCTTCTAATTTGTTTTTGTTTATAACAGGAGATAAAGCAAATGAATTAAGTAACTTGAAATGGATTTAACTATCCAAGGGTTTTTCTAATTCTCTCCCTTGCCTCTTGTCAGAGTTAATCACACTTCCCAGAAAAAACAGACATATTAAAAAAAAAATGCAAGTTACATTTAAACTAGATGCAATCATCTTCTAGTAAACAAAATTATTCCAATTAACCAGAACACCACCAAAACCAAAGGAACCCTGAAATTTCCTTTATTATCCCCCTCCACAGACATTTCATTTTTACTTTTTAACTATCTTACACATCCATCCTACAAAATCTCAATAAATTCAATATACTGAAAACAGTCTTCAATTTTTCTAAAACCTTTCTGCTAAAGCAACACAAAGTATCTTCAGAAATGGCTAGACAAGCTGGCAAAGAGAATGTCTCATTTGTGGGATACCTCCTATATCCTCATCTTACCCTACCAACTGGTCCGTACAGAGGATAAGGTGCATTTGACACCAATGCTTCATGCTACTTTTCTTTAAGGGAGAACCTAAGTTAAGTATACTTTGGGAACAGAAGCACAAGAACATTCTTACCTTTTACCACTAACTGCTTACAAGTTAGAGGAAGGGGGGAACCTTGATTAATGAGTTCTGACTCCAAAGGAGACATGGCCAGTTATTTCATTCATATTTACATTATTGCTCACCACAGTGATAAAGCATAAAAACAGTAAGAGTCAATATTACAATGCATGACTGGCCTCTAAATAAAAGATGGATCTTTCAAGACTGAATAAAAAAATTACTCTTTATTCCCTAATTTGTGATCCTAAGCATGTTACTTAATTCACAGAAAGCTCTATTTTATTTAAAGTACTCAAAAGTATTTCAACCTCTGAACTATGACCTAAGTAACACCTTCTGAAGTAAGGCAAGTATCAGCTACCACATGCTACTGCGCTGCAGCTCTCAAGAGGCCTTAAATTCTAGTTGTCACCTCCTTCCCACACCCAGTTCAGTATTAACTAAGTTCTCACAGATCTACCTCAAACTTCCTGCTTGGAAGAAGATGAAAGGAAACAAGTGCGTTTAAGATCAAAAGTACTTATTTGAGTCACCGGCCTTTCCCTAGAACATTCTCTATGCAAAACCTGGCTAAACATAGGTCTAGTTACATAATCTTTAATTAGATTTTCAAATAGACAAGATATTATAGAATAAAGGGAGAAAAATATTAAAACTTAGACATCTAAGGGAAACAGAAACACATCTACATTCAATTCTTATCTTGCCAAACAACTCTTCTCTACTTCACGTCTCAAATTTTAAAAACAATCAATTATACCCATATGGTAATTTTGATTAGTTAATTAAAACAACACTGCGTTGCAAGTCTTGTTCAATAAGCAACTATTCCACAACTCCAAAGCCCTAGGCATAAAGTTAACTTGTTTAAACACAAAAACTATAGGCTTACAGTGTGATTACACAGGGGCTGACAAATTCTCAATAAAATTGAGATTGGCAAGCAAACCAAAAAAATCCTCAAATACACTAAAACTAGAGGAAGGATGATAAAATTTTAAGAAGTCCTACAACTTGACCCCGATATAACTTCTGTCCTCCGGAACAATTGGGTGACAATCTACACTGACRCTAGGCTTAGCTGACAGCAGCAATGGTGAACTAGAAGAGTTAAAGAATAGGGGTCACAAATGCAATGATCCCCTCGTCCTCCCAGGTGGTTAATATTCCTCCTATCCCACAAGAAGCATGAAGTGATAAACTCAAACATACCTCATTTAAAAAAAGAGGAAAAAGAAAAAAAGAAAAAAAAAGTGTGACCCTGTTGATGGAAGAGACAGAAAACAAGACAACCGAGTATATGCAGGCCAGGAGGCTTCCAATCACGTTGAAGCAGTTTTATAAAACATCTCTACCTCTTAAGAAAATATTGCCTCAGTGTCACCCACAAAACTGAAAATCCTGCATTTTAGAATAACGGGAAAACATGGGAACAGGTTTACGTTATCATCAGTTTTTGACCATTAACTGACTTCAGAATCAGCAAACGAAACAATAAAAAGGAGAAAGCACAAAGCTCATGGGTAGAGATTTACATTCATATTGAAAAAACAGAAAGATGAAGAAAATGAAGTTAAATATCCTATAATGAATTCAAATCCATACAGATTGCTAGAATCAGGCACAAACATTTGCCCGTTTTCTGCAATGAATTAGGAAATAGAGATGGGTAAAACCAGTTTAAGATCACAAGTCTTATAAATAGGTTGTCAGCTGATCACCTACAATCCAAAACAAATTGGTCATGACAGATAATTAGGAATAGTATACCCTGCTTCCTCCATAGGGAATTCATAAGCATATATGAATATCATAAAGTCACTTCTTCTGTATTTATTCATTCAAAATGCAACAAAATATGCAGAAAATAGAAGGTAGGAAGTCTAAATGAAACCTACTGTAACTAAGATTTATCTTCCAAGACACTTGCTGTGATAAACCAGTAACAAATGATAATACTCAAGTCCTCTGTGTAAAGTTAGCGGATCTATCCTTAGCAAAAGTTAAAAAAAAAACAAAAAAAAAMCACTCTAATAGGCCTCCTATAAGCTCTTTTGCCAATTCACTTTTTTTTAAATAAAAAATTAACTAGTATCTACACACTTGTGTGCACTCTCTCTCTCTCTCTATATATATATATACACGTTTATTCAAATGAATTATAGTTCCATACTCTTCAATGAGTATCATTAAAACAGCAGCAATACTGATGAGTTTCATGCAATTTCCCTTACAATTTGGAGCGCAGGCTCCGCTCATGCCCCTGAAAAAACAATGAAACTTGTTAAAAAAATATTCCAATAACCATCTCTCAAACGTCTGATTTCTTTAAGAAAAACTAATCATGATGAACTGCATGTTTTTGCTTGACACTACAAAAATTTATTTTTTTCTCTTATCCTCAGGTAAAAAATAAGAACATGCTAAAACAAAGGTCTAATCCAGATTCTATTTTAAGAGTTAACTGGCTTGCTGCATGCCTCAAGTCTTATGCCCTAAATAAGTGAATATGCACAGGTAGCTCGGAAGACTGTCTAATTAATTTGACATCTTGAGAGATGTGCAGTGAACCTTATATTATGCAGGGAAACTCAAACCAAGCGAACTGAAACAACAAAAATGTGTATCAGAACAAACTTGTATTTACTTGATTACATAGAAAAGCACTCTAGAACTGAACATAAAGGTACAGCATGATAAACCACAAAACAGAATATGAAAGAAGTAGGAAATTGCCATTTACAATAGAAGTTGTCAACGGTAAACATTAAGAAAAATTCTTAAAATATTCGTCTTTCAAGTGAAACTTCTGAAGTGAGTGAACTTTACTGCAGGTACTTACACAACCCTATAAAGGTCTTGTCATATAATTTAAAATCCATTTTAACAGGTAACTAAATGTCAACCTCTTAAGTCTTCCCTGAAGATATTTCGTCTGCTACCCAAAGAAATCAAAACATTTTAAAGTTCCCAACCAATAGGAAACCAAAGTTATATAGTAAATTGTTAATCTTGAAGTGTTTTAAATCTGACAGAAAGTAAAGAATAGTAACACATACAAGAAAGACCTAAGATCTGCCTTTCACAGTACACTGTAAAGTGTCAGAAGAACAAAGCCAGCAGTAAAGAATAGCTACGTTTCATTAGTGAAGTTAGGAAAAGGAACACAAACTGCCTTGAAACCTATTTAGCATCATATTTGAGAGTTTCCAAAGAAGGAAATAATATTGAAAAAATATACTAAGCTTAATCTAGAATATTTAATTTTTTTCAAGCAAGGAAAGTAACTTTGTAAGATACTTGACAAAAACTAGCTTTTCAAATTAGGTGATTTTAAAAAACTGAATTTCAGTAAAAATGGAAGGATTTTCATATTTAAAACCCATATGCTGTGCCAGCAGAGGCACTGAGACAGGCTTAATAGATTTCAGCCAGCTACAATGACTTTTGGAGAACAAAAAGGCAGAGTCGTCTACACTTGAAGGTATAAAACAAAAAAGGTTTGCTATTAGCCAGTGAATATCACTCACGTATTTAACATCATTCAGCACACAACAAATTTACCATATCAAGAAGATGCATTGCTCAGAAATGGCAAAATATTTTCCTGAAGAAACACYTTCCATAAAACTAATATAAAGCAACCTGATTCATAGCAGACTGTTAATCTTTCCCAAGATCAATGCAACATCCTTAGACTCTATTCTCTATGTTAAACACTCCCAGAAAAGGCAAGAGAACAGGGAGAGGTGGTTGGTGTCACCACAACAGTGACTTGCAACAGTTTCCCTGGTACCTAAGCGGGAGATCAGTTCAATATACTCTTAAAAATATAAATATTTCATAATGCATCATGATAACCTCCAAATCTGAACTAAAAAAAACACTGCAAAGTTATCTTCCAAATTCTGAAGAAGGCTGCAATGTCTGTGCTATAACCCCCAATTCTCTCAAAGCAGCACAAAAACTAGCATATCAGATCAGCAGTGCATTTAATAAGAGCTACAACTGAGAACCATGATTTTCATTTATAGAAACTAAAATATGAACAACATGATCTTGGCATAAGTAAAACTGCACATAGAAAATACTTCACATCACAACTGAGAATCAATTTTTAATATGCTATGTGAAAAATCAAAGTCTAACAAGTATTGCTTACAAAATTACTTCCCTCATTAATAAAAACTATTTAAAATTTTACTGAAATTATGTTAAAACTAACTTTCACAGTTGGAACCACAATTATGGGTTAATGAAGATGCAGACAAAACATCCAGTACTTCATTAAAAATGCACCTAAAACTAAAACAAAAAAAATTGTTGTAACAATGGAAACTATAGTTCCATAACAGTGAACTAATTCTAAAATCACTACCATACAGTTTTCTTATTAGTAATTAGAACAATTAGTTTACTCTAAAACTGGTAATCATGTCAATTCCAAGCTAATTATACCACTACAGGCTTTAAGCACAGCAAAAGTAGAYGCTGAGGTTACGCAAAGATATCATAAAAAAAAAAGAAGAAAAAAAGAAGGCAACTTAAAGATAAATATTCACATCCTTCACATCCTTTAGACCAATTAGAGAATGTGCAAAATAGCAAATAATGTAAGCTTCCATAATGTTTTCCAGTGGCATTTCAAGTGCTGGTGCGGGGAAGGATTTTGCCCCACAAAGGGGAAGGGCACAACACAACAGGACACAAACATTTTTTTTTTTCCTTCCTTTCATCATCTAAAGTAGCAGTAAAATCAAGTTTATTGGAAACCTAATAGCCAGAAATATAAAAGACTGGACTCAAACAAGGGTCAAGTGTTTTCAAATCCAACTGTCCTTCCTTTTCAGAAGATGATATAGATAGCAGTTTACACTTTTTAATCAATACTGTCCCTGGGCCTTTTTGGTAAATCCATGCCTCTTTAAGAAATAGTGATTCTATTTAATTCATTTAAACCTCCTAGAAGAATTGAATTCCAAAAATAAGTTTAAGTTTCAATTAAACGTTTAAATTTCACTGATGTGTAATGATGGTAAGCAACCACTGAAAGGCATAAGGCAATAACATATAATGTACTTTTTATAATGGAGTTTGGACTAAGCACTTTTGCCTTAGGGCAGCCTCATTTAGTTCAGGGGAATAGCTTATGCACAAACTAAGCACAAATTCAGGTATCTGTAGGATTAACTACTTGTTTATACATCTGCAAAGTGTAAGCACTTGGCAGCATAAAAGCACAGCACCAAATACAGTACCAAATACAAAAATATGTTCCTTTCACTATTAATGTTATCTATGCAACAAGTAAAAATTGACTGAGGTTGTTAAATTAAAAAAAAAAAAAAAAGTCCTGGAACTACCAGAGTTTTTTCCATTTCATTTTAAGTTTCTTCAAGGAACAGAATCAAAGATGAAGCATGAGAAGTATTGTGACTTAGTAACTTCACTTACACGAGCAATACAATAATCCTTGGGATTTTCCTTCTCCAGACCGTATTTCTCCAGTGCTTCAATAACTGCAAAGTCTGCGGTATCTGTAGTGGACAGCAGGATTGTCTTGTATGGAATATTTGGTTTTAAACTATCTGCATAAATTCTCAGTGTCCCACCTTGAAAATAAAATTTAATTAACACTGCTATCAGAGCATCAAAAGAGAGACAGACATGCAACCATTTCTTATTTTCTGTTAGAAATATAGTAAGGAACACCTTGAGAAACTGTTTAGTTAATCCCTAACACAAGAGCAGTCATATAATCCCCGAATTACTCATCTAGGCCATTGGTAAAAAACCTCCAGTAATGCTTTCCTAAGTTCTCTAGGCAAGTTGATTTCTCCAATGCTTCACTGTCTTTACCATTCTTAATTCTCCCTGAAGTCAAAATGAAACAGTGATAATGAATGGATAAAGAACAGACCTTTCCCATCCTTTTAAAAGCAAACTTGTGCTGCTCTTCAAGCTTCTCTCCTCTCTTCAAAAAGCCTGTTTAAGATTTCCCTCAGAGGTCATGTTTTCTACACCTCTACTCATTCTTCACTATTCTTCCATGGCCGCTCAGCTTTCCTGGTACTCAGAACCCAATACCGAACACAATACATCCTTTGAGATTTTAGCAACACTGATAAAAATAGAAAATTGATTCATCTGTCTTACATTTAACGTTGATGTTTATACAGCCAATGTGATCTTTAGCCCCATCTCCAACTTGAAATGGTTGTTCATTTTGTGATCCACAAGACCTGCTAGATGCCTCTCTGCAGATCTGAACAATTCCTGCCCAGCTGTGTTTGTGCTACTGATTATATTCTTACATGCAGATCCTTCAGTTTGTTCTTAGTAAAATGAATCACAGTTATTCCAGAAGACTTGTCCAATATGTCAGTATTCTGAAATTTAATTCTGCTCTTCATTCTTGTTCAGTTTAACACTGAGAGCAAGATCAATAAGCATACTCTCTCTCATCACTAAGTCCATCGCTGAAAGCTTTGTCTAACAGTAGTCCCGGGACAAACTCCTGTAGAATCTCACCTCTAGGAATCCTTCATTCAGTTATACCATGGATAACTGCTGCTTTCTCCAACTTTTTTTTTTTACATTTTATTGTCTAAATTAACTCAAATTTACAGTTGTTGGCCTTAACAATACCCTCTCAGTAACCAGGTTAACATCAGCTTAGCCAAAAGTAATCTAAGTACCTGAGTCTGGTCTGCCATCAGAACTGCGAAATTCCTGCATTCTCTTCTCTAGTTTTTGTTGTCGCCGCCGTTTCATAACCACTTCAGGATTGGATATTGTGCGAGTGAAGCTTGTCTCAGGCATATCTTTGTAAACCTCAGCTGCAAGGCGAGAATTCTCACTGCCAAGTTAGTTAAACAAACAAAGGAAAAATTGTCATTAATAGCCCAAATTGCATATATCTTCATCACTTCATAAAGGATCAAAAGCAATGAGGATCTATACATACAGAAGACCTCCTAAGTAACTGCAACGGATCCTTTCTTTGTGAAGTGTACTTTTGCTAGGATTAACATTGTTCATGTACCCATGCTCACTTAAAATATGCAGCAACCAATTTAAGTATTGATGCTTGCTAGTTTTGAAGAAAGAAAAAAGGGCCTTTGACCTCTTACAAAAAAATCGAGGCATTACAGAAGCTTTACATGACACCTTTAACTTTATTCTGAAGATCATCTGGAAGCAAAATTAGCATGTACTTGCAACTCATGCTTTTCCTTTGCTAATGCACTTAAACATAATTCTACTTTAATTAAAAAAATAAGATCAAGCTAAGTAACTGCACAGAACGCTGGAAAGATTATGCTCTGAAGAACACTGTGGAAATGTACATGCAGAACTAGGCATATGAAAAACAAACATGATCTCAAAAAAATTAAGCTGACCAAGTAAATCCTCTATTATATGTCAACTGCTCAACCAATTTCTTTCATCACTGAGAATCTTTTATCAATTAGTACCTTTTCATCATTCATTTTCTTCTTGGGTATGTTAAAACTCTACCATAAATTACATCTTTTCTGGTGTATTCCATAAGAAAACCTAGAAAATTTGGTACTGAGACAAAGTTTAATGTGATGGAGACCTTTTTTCAGCTTTCTAATTCTACAGATGTTTATTCATGCCTGATTCTTATGCCCCAGTTTTCCCTAAAAGGATTAATGTATGACCTGCCCTGTCCTAATGAACTAAGATTAGGATATTTGGCAGCAAGAGGTGGAGACTATAGAAGACAGGTTAGTGAGATGTGTCTCCCGGAAACACAAACTCAGTCAGGTGATGAGTCAAATGCAACCACCTGCATATACTACTTTTTCTGGCAAAAGACACAACAATCAAACAGAAGGAAAAGAATAAAGCTACTTTAGAGAAAATGCTCAAAAATAATAATAGTTACAAGAGCTCATGTGAATGAGCATGTGTAGATTTTTGTACAAGGATAAAGAGGTGAAAGAAACTTATTTCATGGTGTAAAAATAAACTTTGCTGCATGATAGACATACAAGCCATAAAATTTGCCATCACGTATTTTGGTCTAAGATGCTATCGTACATATGTCAATTACTTACTTCTGAAACAGAAGCAACCACTTATTAGATAAAGAAGGAGAATTCTTTAAAGATGTAGGTTGTATGAACTGATTAAAGTTTAATACACTTACATATCATCCCCATGAAGAAGTCTGTCATCTTTATCTGATGCTTGTCGCAATGCTTCCTTCTCACGCCTCTTTTTTTCTTTTTTTTCTTTTTTTGAGAGAGTCCGCTTGAAATTCTGGATAACCCCCTCTTTTTCTTGTTTTTCAGGGCCATTACTCTGAGCCTTCTGAAATAAATCAGTTTAAAACAGCTTCCATCACTTTTGGTCCACTGAAAAGTTATTATTGATTTTAAATCACCAGGTAACTCCGTTAAAGACACAGCATCACTAAGATGAAAACACATTCAAGAATTCCAAAGTAGATATGAACTGAGTATCTTGTACTCCAAAAGTATACTCAGGGAAGTGAAGAAATAGGTGAATTTTACATGAATAACTGCAGCATATACCATCTACTTGACTTCAAAGATTTACTGAAGGCTGCAAAACAAATGTTTGCCTCCCAGTAAAAAAATACTTCACAAAATAACACTGCACTTGATTTTTTTTTTTTCCCCAAGACATTGTGTTGGAGTTTCAGACCAGAATAAACTGGAGGAGAAAATACATTATATAGGATGTTTCCTCTATGGTGTATTTTTCTGAGTTGTCCTTCCAGTGTTCTCACTCTTCTCCAATTCCTGCTCTTTGCATACACAAGATCCCCGTAATCCTAGGCTCACTTGTCTTTTGCAGAGAGAATAGCAAAAGATAAGAAAGAAGATGCAGGTTTTTTGCTTCTGTCAAGAAAGGAAGAACACAGAGAAGGAGGATTGAAGTTTACTGAAGTCAATGAATAGGAATGGCAAGTCTGGTAGATGTAGTGCAAGGCACCATTAGTTTTCTCTCCCCATCTTTAATGTGGATGCATCCTGTACTCAAAAGCATAGTGTAAGCATAAGTGTAGCTCATGCACATATATCCAAAACACTTAAAATTAACAAGCTCTAATTCCAAGGGCAGAAGAAATTCAGTGCTAACCCCAAGACGAAAAACTTGTCTGAAGACAGCCCACACCAAACAGCCTGTTTTCCATAGCTATAAAAATCCAGGTTAGATATATTATATAGTTTTGTTTGCCTGATGTTCCCATCCCCCTCATTTGCAGCAGGAAGAAAAAAAAAAAATTCCCCAAAAGCAAAAAGTATTTGTGAGCTCTGTTAAGAAACAGAATGTTACCTAGGGAGGTGATGAGTTTTAATTATTAAACTCCCTCTGGCATTACCCTTTAAAGGTTCTGCAAGGGATTACCTTATAGGCATTGTGCATGATAAACTATTAGAGTAATATTTTTACTTCAGCTTACTAGAGCAAAACAAGCTCCAAGTTTTCTGTCCCTTACATGCTACAATACTAGCCAGCAACATGGATCAAAGCATCATAAGTTATCTGAAAGATGGAAAAAGTGCTGTGTTGTGCAGATGCATTTTACCTTGCTCCAGATATCCAAGATTAGCAGCAGCAGTTGTTTTCAGGAATTAAAAAAGTGGAAATAAAGTTTTACAATATGAGCAAGTCCCACAGATTTCAAAACTGCTGTTACCACTACCATGTTCCTTCTTACAGCCTCACCTTTGGAGGAAGCGTATCATTTTCATTCTTGAGAACGAATCTTCCCTCTCGATCATCTTTGTTCCAGTTTAATTGTACAACAAGAGGCTTCTCATCAACATCTAATCTTCTTTCTTCTTCAAAAAAAATGAAAATCAATAACAGTTATTTGGCACCTCAAGAGCAAACAAGAGCAAAGAGACTTAGAAACAAGTTATGCTTTTAAGAGGAAAAAAAATTTTGGTGAACCATATACAATCAGTTGGTTCTTCCTTGTATATTCCCTCTATCTGCATAAGCTAAAAGTTCACTGAAAGTAGCCTTGTGCATCATCTTTGTCAGAGCTGAAGTCTAGGAACATAAGATTATCACTCAGGAGTAGACATTATAGTTACAGTTCAAATGCTTTAAACTTTACCATCTCAAGAGACTTCCAAATATTCATCTTCCTGATTTTAAATTTAATCAGTCTCGCTTCTACATAAAAATTAATATTCTAGAAAGACTGCACAAAAATAAGTAGATTATAAAATAAAATGAAAAAATACATTACACACATATACGAGATAAAATTTCATTAGTGTTTTATATTTCTTTTAAGTATATGAACAAAACCTGAGAAGGTGGTTAAAAAAATTAAACAAGTTTTGCCACTTGATCTCCCTTCTGGAATGCAGGAGACAGTATCTACACATGACAATGACATGACAAAGACAATGATGTCTTTGCAGTTACGTTTTATTTAATGTGAAACACTCATACACTGACAGAGGTGCCTCTCTTATGAGCCGTATTTTAAACAATCAGGAACTTGCCCCACAGAAGAAACCATTTCATTTTGAGCCTAGGCATAGCACTAAGATTTTTTTAAAAAAATTTTAAGCAGAAAAAATGTATACTATTCATTGTTTAAACTGGTAATGATACATGCTCTTTTTTCTTATAATTAACATCAAGTCATCATCAGTAGCTTATAAAAAGCATCATACACCCCAAGAAATTTCCATTTTCTATCTCAAGCCAAAGTAGTTTCAGTCAATGAAAAGCAGACTTTAAAGTAGTTAAACCAGTTGTGTGTAAGCTTCCAAAATCCAGAATAGCAAAAACCACTGCAAAAAGCCAGTTTCTACTATTCACCCCCACCCATACACCACCATTTTCCCACCTGAAGCTTTCTATATGGTAGGGGGAGAAAAAGCACATGCAAGCAACATCAAAAGTCTATTAAGAAATCCAAGCTCTTCTTAAATAACACTAAAGGATCTGTTTAAGAAACACAATTGCTTCAGACAACAATACACTGAACTTCCCTCAATTTAGCAATAAAGGAACATGTCTCATAAAGCTATCTAACAAAGGCCGACAGTATCAAAGAAGAAAACTGAGGATGTATTCTTAAGTGGTCCAATTTAACACTTCTATTCTCTCACAAATTTTTTTCTACTAGTGTTAAAAGTAGCAACTCTMTCACAAATGTCAACAAGTACAGGATGTCAAGTATAGCATTTAATAGATCATATCATCAAAACTTACATAAACTGGAGGTCTGACATATGTACTTACATTTGAAATACCACTCCCCCATATACCCATTAAAAGCAGTGTTCTTAAGAGCAAAAAATACAAAGTCTATTACAAGGTTCAGAAGCTGAGGGGAAAGCTTAAGATACTTCATTTGGGGGCAGGTAAGAGGGTGGTGCGGACGCAGCAAAGGTTTAGTGAATAAATACTAACCTCCACTGACATGCACCTCATAAAGCGAGTATTTAGGGGATGACAACATTCGCATGTCCGGTCGAAACTTCTCTGCAAGAGTTTCTATCACATCTTGAGTTGTGGCAGTACTAGAGACACGGATACATTTTGTTGCAAAGTTTCCAGCTGCTTTGTCTTGAAAGTAAAACCTCATTACTCCATGAAACTCCAGATCCTGTAAAGAAATAAAGATACAAACCTGATTGCCAGCTAAGAGTCCTAAGGTTCAGAATTCTTTTTTAATATAGGTTTAATTGCAGCAGAACTAATATGGCCTTTTTTTCAGCCAGAAATGCAGACTAGTCTCAAGGCATTTTGTTATCCAGAGCAAACAATAATACAAAATAAGTATACTTGTGGAACAGCAACCTGTCTCAGAGACCAGCCTTCTATCATGGCAGTCCTGAGCATGATCTTTTCTCTCCTCTTTTCCCCCCAATGTGCTGCTACACCCTCTCTTATGTTGGCATCTGTTTGTCCCAGAAATAGCCTGTTCAGAAAGGTAAACTGCCTGATCTTTTACTTTATATTTTTGGAAGGGTTAGTCTTCAGTTTAGCTCTTAAGGCACTCTGGGACACTAGACAAGCTCCAGTACCAACACAAGGCAAAAGGAAGGGAAGAAAGAGACAAAGGAACCCTAGGCTTGGTGGCTACGCTGCACCTGCAACACTGAACTGCTCAAACTCTTGTAGATCCACATCCTCAGATACTTTTCTTAATCATCACAGTCATATCCTACATTCCAGCCTACCAAACTGCGAGAGGATGCTCCTTGTTCTTACACCTCTATTACTGGCCTGAACACTGACTCCAGATTCAAATTCTAGTTCTGCAGCAGTCTCAGCCTGGCCTACTCTTGCCCTCTGCACRACTTCCAGCACTCATGAGGCCCTGCATTGAAGTTAATCAAGAAGATTCAACCGTCCTGTTATCTGTATAGCTATTTATATAGCAAACATTCAAGTTTACTCTACAGTTTAATAATCATTGCTTGTGTCTTTATTTTCAAGAGGCTTTGCAAAAGATATATCCTCTGGTGTCAGATGCAATAGTGGGTTTCACACTAAAAGCAGTCCTCTCCAGCACTGATCTGATCACACAAAGACATCACAAGGTTGTCTTTGAACAGCAAAAAAATGAGATATTTACTGAAGTTAATCCAGCATTCAAAAGGCTTCAGCCAAAAAAAAAAAAAAAAAGTGTTACAAGCTACACTGTAAGACAAGAGTATTAGTTACTGCTATATATATAGAAGAAAAATTCTACAACTGTAAACACTGTTCTTTCCCAGGGCACTTGCAATTCCCAGTTCTGCATCAGTACTCTTCCTAATCATTAGGAACCAAGGCAAGGCTCTGCTTTCATTTCTCAGTGGCACTACAAACATATTTACATTATGCAGTAGGTGCAATTGCCATTTTTAAAAAAGGCAATTGTATTTTTGTATTTGTATCTGTATATTTTTGTATCTGTACTACATTCTAGGTATTCAAAGTCAAGATACACTGCAGTATTAACAGTTGCAACAAAATCAGGAGAAACAAACATGGTAGGTAAGCATTTTAGAGTACTGAATTGTTTCTAGATAAGGCATAAAGATAAGGCATAATAGGTAAGAAAAAAAATGGCACACCATAAAAAGACAGGTGGAGAAAGAGATTAAAAACGAATGACTGCACCAAGCCATTCATACATACAGAAATAAAATATTTTCCTGAAGTATACTTCTAGTCTAAAATAGAGAAAGAAAATACAACCACAGAAACTGAAAATACTTTGCGTGCAATTTTTTTTGTTGCTTTTTACACTGGCTAGTCCCGATCTTACTAGTGAAAGTCAGACAACTTCGTATGACGAGATTCTCCTTAAAAATGCTTCTAAACTAGCTTGTATACAGGAATGAGGAGATGGGATTTTTTTCTTAAAAATTTTAACAACATCCATAATTCAAATTAATCAAAAAGTTCAAGGCGAGAGAGGGACCAATAATTAATCCTAAGAAGATATGTAGTGGGTCAGACCAAGGGTCTATCTAGCCCAGTATCTCATCTCTGAAAGCAGCCAAAAGCAGACATCCAGGAAACACTTGAGGAGTATACTATCTCTCCCCCTCTCCTACATATCCCTCCACCCAAATACTCTCCAAACTTCCAATCATTTGAGGTTCCAAGACTTCCTCATTCAGAAGCCTTCAGTGATTTTTTTTTTCAACTAATCTGTCTTTTTTTTGAGCCCATGTAAACTTTTACTACCCACAAAATATTTTCTGTGGCAAGAATTTCCACAGCCACATTTAAAAAAAAAACAAAACAAAACACTGTGAAAGGAAGCCTCTTTTGTTTGTTTTGAACTTGCTACCTTCGACTGATGCTATTTTTTGTAAGAGATCAAGAACAACCGTTTCTCATACTCCCCCTTCAGGCCACTTGGGACTTCACAGGCTTTTTTCCTCCAGTCATTTTTTTCAGGCTGATACATCCTACTCTAAACTCTTTTTGTGCGAGGAAGTTATTCCATACCTTGAATGAATCTGTYACCCCTCTCTGAGCCTTTCACAGTTCTACTGTACCTTTGAGATGGAAGGACTGCACGAGTCACATGCAGATGCACCACAGACCTAGACAATGGCATAAATATTTTGTTTTGCTCTCTGCTGTTTTCCTAAAAATTTATAGAATTAACTTTCCTGAGCACAAATTGGTGCTTCTACAGAACTATCTATTGTAATACAAAGCTGTCGCTGTTTCCTGCAATAAGTTGCAGATTCCATATGCATTACCTTACATTTATCTACACTAACTTACCTGTCACTTTCTCACCTGCTATGACATTAGGAGTTCTTCTGTAGTTATTCAAAGTTGGCTCTCATCTTTTCTACCTTGAGTATTTTAAACAGCATGTTTTTAACTACCACTCACCTCTAAAAATTATCCTCTTCACTTCATTTCTTATCTCTCAGCTGATTAATTATCCATATGAGGACTTTCCCCTCTCACGGAGGACTACCGAATGACTTTTGGAAATTCTACGTACCATTGCCAATTGAATCTTCCTTACATATATTCTTGTTAACTCCTTGAGTGAGCTCCAACAGGGTTATGAGGCACTTCTTTTCACAAAGCTCTGTTGACCCTTCCACAATCTTACAGTTATCCATGCATCCACTAGTTCTGTAAGTTACTATAGTTTTTAAGCAGCACAGACATCATCCTTAGTAAAAGTCCTTTTAAATACTGGGCTCACACTGCATTTTTATCTATGAACCTGAAGATGGCTAGATAAAAAGTCATTACATACCAGTTGGTAAAGTAATTTCATCCTTCACTTTTTTTAAAGAGTTCTTGGATGAATGCTGTCTAGTTCTAGCAACTTGCTTTCATGTTGCCCATTTGTTCTATAAACCATTTACAAACACTGATTTGAATTTCTCTGATGAGTTACCTATAAAAAGATTCTTGGCATGGCAACCTTTCCAAGCTTTTCAACAATGAACACAAAGCAAAACAATTCAGCTAGTTTTTCTGCTATGGCCTTATCTTCTGACACCCTCTCTATTGACCTTAGACCATCATCAACTGAAAAAGAACACTACAAAAGCAGGAAATCAACTTCAATATATAACATTAAGAGTCATACAAATCACTTAAGCTACATTTAAAACTGAAAAAGTGACATACAAGTTTAGCTTTCAAATTATTATCATCCAAAGTTTTCCAAGAAGCTTCAGCAAAGTGATTGCTGCTTCTCAACATGGTTTGTTTGATCTTTAACCAGTAATAATCAAGATAGTCACTCATTCAAAGCTATGTTATCCAGAAGCGCAAATAAATAAATAAAATAAAATGGTACAGGAGAGTAACTCAAGCCTAGGTCCATGACTACYAAGGCTGGTTACAGAACACACTAGAAGTGTTAAAAGTTATGGAAGACTGAGGTGTTACACAGTTTGGTTGTTTGAAAATTCCCACAGAAAAACAGCTTTTTTTTTCTTCTAACTGTCCCATTCTTTTTACAGAAGGAGAACACATGCAAGAAGAAAAATGAAAACCAGAAAACAAAGAGAAAAGGCTTGTATTGTAAAAGAGGGGTTTGGAAAAAGTCTACAGTGTGATACAATGGGATTTGTAGCAGGGAAATCTGGACTTCCTGAAGAATGAAACACAGAGGCTCCTGCAAACAAAACAGTAATATTCAGGAGCAGTAATCCACAGCAATACTCATGTATGAGAAAAGAAACCCCTCCTTTAGAGTGCCAGAGAAGTTAATGAGAGAATATTATTCCACCCTCCTAACATGCAGGAGGTAGCAACAAATGAGGTCTGGATCACTATTCCCACAAGCCAAACAAAGAATACAGGCAGGCTTTTAAAATAGTCTCCTACAGATATTAATCATAAAGCAATACATATTTAAGCACAAGTAAATTATACACCATCCATTTTGTTAACTATTTAATTTTTCTAGCAATAAAAAAAAATTCACGTTTCCCTTCCAAATTCCTCATTGGTAACCCTTCCAAAAGCATAGCTTTGAGCTATGTTAGCTATACTGATACCACTGTTTGCCTTATAAATGGCATTTCTGCATGGCTAGGTCTACAGAACACCAAAAAACAGCATTAGAAGTGTCACATCTTTCTCCTTGCCCCATTCAAATTCTGTGGGCAAAAATCTACATATAACTAACTCCTAGCTAAGCTGTAATTATTCAAATTAATGTACCTGTTGCTCAGGAGTTTTGCTAACAGAATATAAATCACAATAAAACTAATTCACAGCATAACAATTAGAATTAAAGCAAATACAAGTTACTTTCAAATGAATTCAGGTCACAATATTGATATAACAGGTCAGCGTAATAACAATATTATCATTGCGGGATACTCTTAAATATTCACAGGATGCCTTACTACCTAACCTGTAGTCAGTCTATAGAGTAAAATGGAATTGATTCCTTCCCCTCTCCAAAAGCGATAAATATGCAACAAAGCCAAGTTTTCTAATGAAATAATTAAAAAAAAAAAAACCACACTACACGATTTTAAGAACAAATATATGAAGTCACTAAAGGAGTAAGCATTTAAATTACATGAAGGTCAGTAAGTTTCTAGCCTGCATTTCTAGCAGTTATACCAACTTGAAACTTAAGGACAATTTTTTTTTTTTTTTTTAAATATACAGTGTCTACACTTAACTATTGAAAAGCACTTCCATATAACCTTAAAAAAATGCATGTTAACTATTATAAACTGTTTTCCATTTAAGGGAGAAAGTAGAACACCTTCAAAAAAGTGCAGCTTCATGATTGATGATAGCAACACCTCAAACAGTTCCAAGAGGAGAAAGGAAGAGTCACACAGATGAAAATACAGCTTGTATAAAAAAAATTTTCTTTTTCATCTGCTTTATTTCCCCTTTCACATCTTTGACACCTGATTCAGCAAAGATACTGCACTGCAGAATGACTCCGTTTTTCCACAACTGCATTTATGCACACTTTAGTGTTCATAAAAACAGGATCAACATCAGTTTCCTATCAGAAAGGTAATTATCAATGGCCCACAACACAAGAAGCATAACTAAATAAGGGAAGTTGTTTCTCCACTTTTCTGAGGAAAACTACATCTTAGGAACTTGTCCCACTACAAAATAAAAAGAAAACTCAAGATCAGTAAGGTCCCACAGAACTGAACAATTCAGCACACATTTTTAATACAAATTTAATGCAAGTAAATCAATGCAAATCCCAGTACAGTATATGACAAATGCTACATAACTAAAATCTTAAACTAAGGTCAAAATTCATTTCTATAAATATAACTAAAACATACTCTAAAAAAGAATTTACTTTCATAAATGCAGCTTAAATGCTCATATAAAGCTTGAATTATCACTGATGTAGATATTCTGTTGTATATCTTGCATGCATTCTCCCTATTAGCAAACTTCCCACAGAACRACAATTAATATAATAACTATGGGGATTAAAACTTAATCGTCCACCAGAATAATCGACACTGCAGTTTCATCTCATATTTCAACTCAGACTGAAAGAAAAACGTAAGAAAATAGGCTTCATTAAAACAACAACAACAAAAAAAACTATAGGACAGACCCATCTACATTAAGGAGGTAAACCAGAATATTTCCTACGTTCTTCAAAATTTAAAAAAAACAACAACAAAAAACCCCTTAATTTCAGAATGATATTCTGGCAAACCTGCTAGATTCAAAAAAAAAAAAAAAAAAACACACACACACCCTACTGGGGTGCTCCCTGAAAGCATTATAGGCTTATTTCTCTAATTTTCAAACCTACAATAAAAGATCTGCAAAATCTTAAACAGTACTTGCAACACACAGCAACTGTCTGCCACCTGCAAGATATTTTCAGTTAAATTGCACTGTACAGTGTCATTTAACCTTTCACAATTAACCAGAAGCAAATGCAGGGTGCTCTTCTTACAAAATGAAGTCTAGTGCTGTTAACCGAAAAACACTAGAACAAAGGTATTTTCAACAATGAGCACCAAAAATAGTTCTGGAACTATTTAACCTCCAACCATTCATTACATTAGACTGTTTTAATATAAATTGCAACAAATAAAGATACATGAGGTTTTCCTAGATTAAATTATATCTCCTTTTAAAAACTGCATTGATGTTTGTGCAACAGCCATTCAGTGAATCCCCCAGTACCTTAATACTGAGGATTTGGTAGTAACTGTAAACAGATACTTGAAAAACATAACCACAAAGTAAAAAGCTCTTATTGTTTGGAAAGCTGTTTGAAGGACTTGATAGGACAGAAAGAAAGAGGAAAACTAATTGAGGTATACGAATTCGGACTACCAAAATACTCTAAAACAAAGGCTCCCATAATAAAAGAGAGATACAGGCAGAATTTAATCATTTGAAACTAGATAAAAGTTAGTCGAAAACAAAATCAATCAATCATGACTTATTTAAGAGCAAGAGCAAAAATAAGAAATAGCAGTAAGTCTCAAGGATCCATTGTTTACCTTCCAATTGCTTGCCTGCAACCTGTCACTGCTGAGGAACTAAGAACAGAATGCATATAAATAACTCCAAAAAATCTATAGAGGAAAAATTAGAAGTACAGACAACTCACTATGGTACCTTTCAAATACAGCCTCAAAATAATAAATCAAGAGTTCTCTCTACTAGTTATTGTATTAAAGACTGTTACTTTTACATAGTCTGATTTGGGGGAAGAGGAACATGTTATTACATCTGCCTCAAACCAAATTACAATAGGAAAATTACAAGAGGGAAAATGACAGTTCTGGCACTAAAAGTCTAATTTTTCATTGACATTACTACTTGCCAACAACCTGCAGATCTGCAACCCCAGTATTTAAAAGTCTTCATTCATCAATCAGGCCACAAAAAAGACTACCTTCAACACATTTTAACATTAAAAGCATAGGTCCAAAATCACTTTAAATGAACAGAAATGCTAGCTGAAGTAGCAGCTACCCTTCCTGCTGCCCTTCCTCAATCTTATTCTCACCTCCTCCCTTATGCCAGGTACTAGCATCTTGCAGTTGTAGAGCAATTTGAATTAGGTTAACTAATCCAGAGAGGGTTTTTTTTTTTTTTTTTTTTTCCTCCAGTCAAGGTAGTTTCCTGCTCAAACTCACTATACAGCTACAGAACTTTCAGGGCTGGCGCTTGCATGAAATGGTCTTTCTCGTGGAACAGCAACCTAAGCCAAGCTAGATACTTTATTCCCACCCTTGCACTAGCACATACCTGACCCGGCACAGAGAATTTACAGCATTATAAGCCAGCAGGTACTTTTTGGTTTCAGGATATGCTGGTTTGGCACATTCTACAGTCCCCGTGCAGGTCAGGCGAGCATCTGACCACAGAAGGGAGTGGGAATGTAGCAGCCAGCAGCTAAGCCATCTGCCCTCAACTGACCACTAGCCATTTCACACCTGCTCAACAACATGGTATCATCACCATTAGAGCATCTGGTTAACTTGACAGCACCCAGGCAACAATTAATTTCATTTCTGTTTTCCAATGTATTGTTTATATATTTCTAAAGGTAGAGCTAAGAGTATTACAGCATAGTAGTAATTTGTTTCTACTTACAGTGGCAGCCCTTCTTTCAAGCGGAATTTTTAATCTAGAGGCTTAGTTAATCTAGAGGCTATGGTTTTCAAAGAAACATTTTAAATATTATGTGTAAGAAGTGAAGATCTGAATGGTGATTTTTCATGCAAAAAGTAGTTCTACAAATTCTGCTCATCTACGCAAAGGTATATTTGCCCACCCTCCCTGCCCCCCCCCCCCAAAAAAAAAGCTCTTTTGAGCTTGGCAACATTGATACAGGTGAAACTATGTCCTGGCAGAGACTGACAGTCCTGATGAACTAAGTGGAAATTTTGTCCTGCTATAGAAATGGCAGACCTCTCTCTCAAATATTTTAAAGATTCATCCAGCAAACACATGAAATTCAGAACAATAAACTGCATTTAAAAAATCACAAAGTCAGAATGCATTAGTTGTAAGGGCTTTCCAGAACAGGCATACTGCAAAAGTTGCTGGTACTGGAGTTATGCTGTAATTTTCTAAAATTTGAACAAATCAAACTGTTTCCTGCACTAATTATACTTTGGTAGAGAAAATTATCATTAAGATTAATCTTACATCCAGAAATAATGGACAGGAAAACTAGTTTTTAAGATTAATCAGTGAAACAGGTAAAAACTGACAACAGAATTATCACAAGAAGCAATGGTTACAGCTAACAGAAATGCCAATCTAACACAGAAAGCTGCATTATTGTACCATGAGCATTTCCACCAGCAATCAAACTCATGAAGCCTAGTTTCTTGTGGCTGTCCTTCCTAAACTTGAATTACATAGTTTTATTACAGGTGGCACAGATCAGATTATTCATAACAGTTTCCTTCTGTGTGGGTTCTCTAGTGTCTAGAAGTTGAATATACACTATGGCCTCTCTCCTCACAGGAGAAACTAAATCAGATGTCTCATCTCCATCTGACCACCTACTTTGGCAACTTAACGCACCTGACATAGGCTGAAGGGCCACTCTAACAACCAAGGCATCAGTTAACGACTACATTTGACAAGCAGGTATCCAGAGGAAGCTGACACCAACCCATACAGAACACAGAGCAGTTTGGAAACCACCCTAATTTCAACCACCTGACACTATATATATGTGTGTGTGTGTGTAAAAAAATATATATTTATGTATATAATCTATATATATTTTATATATTATATTCTATTTACTCTCAGTAGACCCTGTATATTAAAGCTGACCAAGTGTCCATACTTAAGAATATAAAAGCCATTTTCAAAACATTAAATAATTTCAGAAATAATAAGAAATTACCATAAAAGTAACTTTTTAATTCAGATTTTAAAGGTGTGAAGCTCATGGGTATATATAAGACCCCAAATGAACTGATGAGAAACACATATTACCACGACTTTTACAAATGGTGAAGAAGATATTGAAGGCAGGCACCAAGTGGCAAAGGATAATCAGAAATTCTGGGTAAAATTCAAACACTTTCAAATTATATCTCTGTTTTAAGAAAGTTTCATCTGTAAACCTTCAATCTGCATTTCCTTGTCTCCACATTAGTTTTCATAGAATAACACCTCACATGTTAAGCTGAATCAAGGGAATCTGAGGCCTACTTTTTTCTTTTTCAGTTTTATAATTTAAAGGTAAGTTCAGTCTCTGATGACCAGTTTCTTTTTGGAGATACCTCCAATTATTTAAAGTAGTTTTAGGCACTGGGATATATTTCTTCCATTCTTGAATTACTTACGAATTACATAGTTTTGTTTGCCAATAATTACTACATTTACTGTCACATCTAGACTACTGCTTATAACATTCCCCTAAAAAATCTTTCAGAAAATCAACTCCCATTCATACATGCAAGGAACACCAACTGTTTAAATACTGGGAATAAACTATCACTGACAAAAACTGTGAAATCAATGATCCTTTAAATCAACAGCTGTTTGGATTAATTTCTTGTAATCAATATTGCATCTTTACTATTCCAGTATCAGACTTTAGTTTGATGCAACAGGGTATCAAAAGAAAACAAAAATAGAGTCATTTTTACATAACCAGGGGTCATATCTTATTTATTCTTCTATTAACACTGCCACAAAAGACTGACCCGGCTTCACTGTGTAGTCATGAACTTGACTGTGTATTCTTGACTTCTGTCAGACAAGCTGGAATCTGCACTATACAGGGTTAAGACAGCTAGCTACACAGACTGATCTAGAAAAAAAGGCAGATGCTATCCGATACTCTGCATGCAAGTGCTCTGGCAACAAGGCTAATTAGTCAGGAGCTTGAAGTAGGAATGCTAAGAAGCCTAATAGGAAACAAGCACCTGATTCTCCTGGAGTAGATGTACTACAGCAGGGAATCAACCTGAAAAAAAAGGAAGGCTTAAAAAACAAACAAAATGCACTTAGACCCTTACTTTAACACAAAATCTAATCTTGACTAGACCCAGTTTCCAATTACCTGTTCTATCCATTACACTGCAGTTAAAATGTTTTTAACTTTTAGGCTTTTGTTTTGTTTTGTTTTTTAAAGAACAATATTTACTTCTTTTGGCGGGGGGACGTTAAGGCAGCTACCAATATAATGAATTACATAGCCAAACAAAACATAGGAGGATCCTATCTGGCAGAATGCAAAATAGAAAGGCCTACAAGGGATTATTGCCCAGGTAAGTTTGGGGAAGGGGGTCCTGAGTGGGAAAAACTCTCAGTCCATATTCTCTTGTTTACAATACTATTAAGAGCTCACTGCCAAACTGACACCGCTGAAGGTTTTACAGTGGTTCTTGCCAAAAAGGAATGCGATAGCACAGGAATTGCACCGGACTGTTGCCAACTTCATTAACCTTCTTACTAGTTTAACTACCTCAAGAGACACTAATGTGCAACATTTAAATTTGTTCCAGTTGTACAATTATTGATGCACTGTCTTGGAACTTGGTCTATAATCATTAAGTCCATACATTCTGGATGATATTGGTTCAAATTCAACCTTTGACTGGATTTCAAAAAGTTATTTTAAAATTAAATTAGGTGAGTCAAGCAGATTTCAAGAAGTGATGCCATTTCAAAATGTAGCCTAAACACAGTCTTTGTCATAACAAATGCCCNACACGACACGGGGGGGACACAACACGCTTTTTTGGATTATTGTTATTTTTCTTCTCCAGCTAAAATATTCCCCCTCTCCTCCCCCTTTTTTTAAACTTCGGGCTTTTTAGTCCCCAACTTTTATAATGTTAGTGTAATATTAGTTCTGCAAAAATATATAAAAGTCTGCATTGTCGAATGAAAGTGGCGCTGATGCAAAGTTAGCTGATTGCAAAGATGCATAACCACAGTGGTTATACTCACCTTCAGCTTGAGCACAAAAAAACCCTAAGATGATCTTCTTTTCTAGTTTCTTTTACCATACATCCATTATCAGAAGTAGAAAAAAAGAACAGAGATTCATTCACTACAGATAGAACCAAAGTGAGTAGCCAAATTCACATGTGTATAAAACACAGTTTTAGACAGTATTAGAAGCACTAACTGCAACCTTTTCAAACAGTTAAGAGAAATGCTGGGTCTGTATCACAAACTACCAAACTTGAGGGACATACTCCAAAAAAGTTTTCCTGATATTGCTACTCAAAAAAAAATTCTGCCATGAATTATCACTTTGAATTATTATTTTTTAATTAGGGAATAAAGTCATATCTTAAAACCTATGAAGCAGCTTATTAATGTCACTAGCTATATTAGTTTTTGGTGGTTGACTGGAGTACCCAAGGGCACAGATAACTTGGAAAAAGCTTTGCAGTAGTTGTAATGCTTTGGTAAGATTTATCTGTTGATAGCCTCCTTTTTTTTTTTTTTTTTTAATAAATTGTACTTAATCCTGTCATATAATCTTTGGCAGCAATTTCATCAAGCAGTRTGCCTGCTGAATGACATTCAGCTTGATTTAACTGCATTTAAAACAACAGTTGGGAAGTTAAAAAGGGCCTTCTCTGCAGTAACACCATCTACAGTACCTTCAGCCCGACACTAATTTTGTACTCCATGGTTCTGTGAGGCTTTCTCTTGACTAATCCCATACTAGAAACAAATTCCTCCATTCTAACACAAGAGCTAGATCAATGTAGTCCTAGACAGATTTCTTATTAAATGTACTTAAACAAAATACTGCTTTAGTTCTGATTTTATTGTGAGACTCTCCCAGTACTGTTTTCTCTTGCACCCTTCTTCTCATGAATAAATATTTTACCCTCCTATTAAGGTACCAGTCTACTTTTCTCCTAGGAGGTTCCACACTCATTCCCATCCACAATAACATCTATTTCTCCAGACTGGAAGCAAGTGCATCGGCTGATATGTCTCGCTCTGCAAACTAGCAAGAAAACCTGCATACCTCAATTCTTTCTTCTTTCATATATCCTCCACATTATATTCCACATCCTGTTCTAATAATAATAATACATACATGCATACATAGACCTAGAAGTAAATTCCCTGAAAGTCCCTATACTGCTGATTACTGGAAGGTTACACCAGGAGAAAGAGACTCTACACAGGTCCTGTTTTTAAGGCGGGGTGGGGTGGGGGTTCCATCACAGCTAACCTAATGGCAACTAGCACCTACATCTGAAGGAGCTTTACCCTCTCCCCATCTACCCTGCCTCCAGCTACATGTTGTCACTTCCCTTGCTACAACACTATCATTTATGTGAACTCCAGTGAGCTAGTTCAGGGAGAAAAGCCAAAGAAAATTAACTCTAGCCCCCCAGCTCCCTGAAGAGTATCTCCTGCTTTTTTTAGCCTTCTTAAGAACTTCATCATGGAGTCACATGAGACCCAATGCCCACATAAAGGAGGGATTTAAAATAAAAAAATAATAATAATAATAAAAAAAAAGCTCAGTTGACAAAGGGGCAAGGGAGCAGTCTTTTGCTGCTAGAAGGCCATTTTACCAGCTTAAGTTATAAACATGAAATCACATCCTTATTCTCTTTTCTTGGGTAGCTGTTGGCAGTCTATAAACAGTGACTTACAAGGAACACCTCTGCGGATCTAGAAACCCAACCAACCAAAAAGTATGTTTGAGGCTATCTTAACATTATCTAACAGTAATAACTTTGTTGTTGATGGGAATTAAGATATTTCACCATCCCTACCTAAAAACATTTATTTCACTAGTCTCAACAATAGAACATTATGAAAATAATACAGTATTTAAAACTTGTAACATAAAAAGTCTAAGAGACTGTATAAGGCTAATATGGTATAATCAGACTATACTTCAATTAGTAACTCATTTAACCAAATAGAAGCCATATTTTTGTTTATATTACCAAAGTACTTAGCATCTACTGTCTAAGACTAGCATTGCATAGAAACAAGTTCAGCTTTCTATTATTTCAAAGTTCAGCTAAAGTTATCAATAGAAATACCAAGTTGATGTTGCAATAATTAAATATTTAAATACATGGTATTATTTTTTTTTTTTTTACCAGAAATAACTTTTTCCCAAACATTAGCAGTACAGAGTACATTAGTGCTACTATCACTTGCTGCTAGTACTAGCCACTAAAACATTTTTCACATGCTGAACATAAAAGACAATATTGACAAGGCTTCACCATTTTTGGCATGGCTACATTAATTGAACCAATTACTCAGAGATGCCAAGAGAATTTCTAAAAAATGCTATGTCAGATGTTGCCTATACACAGACACCGATAGAGTTTACATTCCTGAGTCTCTACGAGTTCCTGCAGCAATCACAGTAGCATCATTTCAATATAACAGAGAAGAGGAGGAAAGTGAAAAAAAAATATATTAAAACAAAGTGAGATTTGAGGAAGCAGCCATGATTAAGAAAGTCAGCACAGAGATATGATGAGTTAAACATGTTTAAAAAAAGCTCAATTAAACCAGTTAAAAGTCTACATTTAATCATGCTACAAAATATGTATTAAAAAAAAAAAAACACACTTAGAAGTACCTCATAACTATATGAGTCAAAAAACATTCTCTTTCTATAAATTTCAGTATTTCAATCATGGCCACTCTATTTTCTCCCTCACTCCTACTGCTTTAGAATTTCTATTCCATGCTCAGGACAACAATGCAGATTTAGAGACTGAGCAATAACCAATTCTATTCCCGATAGAGGAAACAGCAGTTGACCACTTGATTACATAGGAAGCTCCTCATTTCCTGTGCAGTTCTCTTCATAATAGTATAAATAATCTGGAAAAAGATATGTATTATGACCAATTTTAGTGACTTTTTTGTCAAAGGGACATTGTTTGAAAATCTAGTAGTGATTTGTGACCAATAGAGCTCAGATATATGCCAGGTTCAAAAAAAATTTAAGTTACTACTTTATAACTGTTGATCCCACCCTCTCAAATATTTTTCAGTTGAATCTCTGATTAAATGATCTATGCAAAACTTTTTTTTTTTTTTTTAAGTAAAATTTCTATTTCCAAAAGGCAGCAAGATGGCTCTCCTCCTTACCAGTTATAAACATCGATACTTGAATTATCGTTTAGTTGTGATACCGGGTAAGATAGGAACCTGACTTGAATTCTAGTCATGATGAGGGGTTTAATCAATGGAACCAATCACATACTCATCTTGTAAGTGCTCAAAATTTTAAGTAGCCAGGGTCACTCACTCACTTTTCATTCAAACATCAGAACAAATCTACTCCAGCAGATCAGCACCTAAATCAATACTATCCTATCATTTTGTAGCTGTTTGCTCCTCGTTTCGGAAAAAAACTTGCCACTGCCTGCTTAAAGATTACCAAGGAAGTTTCAGAGGGCAATTCAGTCAGACCACCGAGTACAAGTTAGTGTGTGAAGTTGGGAGGAGACAGGGACGCTCCTTTATAAACTAGAATCTACTGAATATCTGGATGCTGTTAATCATCACATGCCCATCCTTCACATTATCTCTTTTCCACCCTTCCTATCCACGCCTGTCCAGAACAACACAAATATTCTCTCAGCACGCACTTAATGACAACACTTTTCTATATTTGTACATTGCTTAGAGTAGGCTGCAGCTTCATTCCTAGAATTGAGAGAGAAGATGGTTACAGAGCTTAAAGAGGTTTCTCAAATGAGCACAACTCAATAGTTCCTCTGCGAGCTTGTTGATTCAACTTTAAGGTTTCATATTGTCATAATAAAGACAGCTTCTCTCCATCACACGTTGCTGCAGCTGTGTTCAGAGATGTGTCAGCTAAACAGTCTCCTTTTACAAAAGAATACTTCTGGAAGGATATTTCCTTGAGGAGCTCCAGATTGTGATCACCCCTCTTCTGGGGCAAGCCAGTCCTGATCCACTGACTTTCAGAGTACACAATAAACCTTTTTAACCATGTTTTTAGATGTAAATCCAAAAACAAATATCCAGACCAGGCAAAGGTCAACTGAAGTGGTAACCTACAAACTTGCTATCCATTCCATCAGTAGCTTCCAAATTAGATTCTGATATAAAATGTAAGAAAGGTGATTTAAAGCTTTATTTGTTTAAAACTAATACCAGTATACAGAATCTAATGCTGAATTTAAGCTCAGACAGTTTTGGGGGGTTTGCTTTCTCAGCTTATTTTGGTTTTAAATTTATGTATGTTAATATTGGCCTTGGAACAGAGAATTAGAGAATTAACAGATTAATATTACCCAAGTTCCAAAGTAATAATTTAAATTTTAATGGTAAAAAAAAAATACTCTACTGAAGCAGCAGATAGTAAGACTAAACATCTGTGGCCAGATTAAGTTTTATTGTACTTTGAAACTAGAACTTCAGCATTTCTTCTAGCAAAAATGCTACACTATCAGCATAGCAATATTTCCACGCAATTGACCTAGTCTCCACATCTAACCAAATATACCAGATGTTTTGAAGTTCTAATACCATGAAAAAAGATCTTTCTGTGGTTAAAATTAATGTTTCATAGACAAAACTTTGTTTTTAAGATCACAAATGGCAAGATATGTTCAGCAGCTACTGCTTGCCTCAAGCGATACATACTGGGTTTTTTTAAGACTTCTTTAGCCATCACAGAGATCTGTATCACAATAGCAGAATTCAAAACACAGAGAAGAAGGTTCAGGATGAAGATATTAGCTTGATAACACACTGTACTGTATTCTGTGCTGTACTATAAGATTAGTAATAATCAGAAGCAGAAACAAATACTACCCACAACAAGCACATATTTACAAAAATAATCCAGCATAACTCATTCACTGCAAGTATCTATTCTGGTAACTCATGCAGGTTTGCAATCTTGATTAAGAGGAAATACTGGAGAAAATGGAAATAGAACAGAATGTAATTTAGACAATTTACAGTTGCTTCTTCTCCTGAAATATTAGGATATTCAATCTCCCTCAAAAAACCTATCATATAAGCGAAGAATGCTTCCTCATCATAAATCTATGCCAGCAGATACATAAAGCGGATCAGAAAGTTCCTGAAATGTTAAGGTACTTGCAATCATAAAAGTTGAGTAGGACAGAGACAGCAGAATGCTGTGGTCCAAGTACTCAAATTCAACAAAGCATTTAAGTACTTCTATATTCAATAAAGTACTTGAGCACATGCTTAAATAATTTGCTAGACAGGATGATCTAGCAGGCTTTTTTTAATTTCAGCAAATTCAACAAGGACAAATGCAAAGTCCTGCATCTGGAAAGGAGTAACACCTTGCAACAATACAGACTTAAGAATGACTGGCCAGGGAGCAGCTCTACCAGAAAGAACCTGGGAGTCTTGGTGGACAACAAGATGAACATGAGCCAGCAGCGTGCCCTGGGAGCAAAGAAGGCCAACAGCATCCTGTGCTGTATTAACAGCAGTATAGGCTGTAGACCAAGGAAAGCGATTATCCCACTCTACCAAGCAGTCATTACACCACATCTAGAATACTGCATCCAGTTTTGTGACCCCCAATACAAGAAAAGCAGGGATAAACTGGAGCAAGCTCAGCTGAGAGCCACCAAGACGGTCAGAAAGTTGGAGCATCTGTCCTATGAGGTGGAGGGAAGTGGATTTGTTCAGCCAGGAGAAGAGGTGGCTTCAGAAAGACCTACCAGTACCTACAAGGAGAAGATGATGCAGCCAGGATCTTCACAGTAGTGCATGGTGGAAGACAAGAGGCAATGAGCATAAACTGAAACAAGAGAGATTTACACTGGATATAAGGAAAAGCTTTTTCACCATGAGGACAGTCAAGCAGCGGAGCAGGTTGCCCAGAGAGGTTGTGCACTCCCTGTTCTTAGGAGTTTTTCAAGATCTGACTGGATAAAGCCCTGAGGAGCCTGGTCTGACCTTACAGCTGAGCCTTCGAACAGGAAGTTGGACTAGAGACCTCCTGAGGTCCCTTCTGACCTGAATTATCCTATGATCTTATTTAATCATCCACAGAAGACAGGTTAATTGATTTCCCCAAACTAGTCTCCTACAGAAGACACTAATTATTGCACCAGTCAGGGAGATATCATTAGCTTATTCCAAGCACAGAATAATAAAGAGAGGGCTAAAGCCAACAGCAGAATGCTGATGCCGAGATGTCCCAAGATGTCGCAGGAAGGGGCATGACACTTGAAGGAATAACCAAAAGCTAAATACAGATGTTTAAGTAACAGTAAAACATTTTCAAATTTCTCTTCAGATATGAGTCCAACTGACAAAGATTAGAAAGACTAAAACCTGGATAAGTGGTTGTACTACATGTATCAAGAGTCATCTCTCCAACGAATGCAACGCAATTCATCCCAGAAGGAAATAAATGGAACCAGCATACGCACATCTAGAATCATAGGATAATGAACTCAGAAAATCTTCAATCCAAACTCCTGCTCAAGCAAGGATCAGCTCTGTAAAGTCTTATTTTGCAGGACACATTTGTAGTTAATGAACTGCATGATTATTTCACTTTTAATATGGATAAAGGAAATCAAAGCTGAAAACGTTTCTTCAAAGATGTCAAGTGAACCACTGTATAGTAGTTTAAAAGATAAGCTTGCTTAGTTTTATTATTAGTGCAAAATACTAAAACTAGCCTCTACCTCATTTTCCTTTAAAAATACAAGTGAAGTTTTATAACATGAACAGCTCCTTAGAAGACTTCATGATGATTGTTTTCATCAATAAAACCTGTTCATCCTTCAAGAAAGATTACACAACCAGAAGAAATGAGATCAGAAAGACAAATCCAGAAACTTAAAGGCAAAAAACTAAGAAGCAGAGGTGAAATAAATAAATAAATAAATAAAAATAAATTCACCACCACCACCATCCCATATCCTCATACTGGTAAGATTTCCTTGGGTTGCACATATCACTTCTGAACACAGTGGTCTACCAGGTGGTTCTAGACAGATAACTGAGTGCAACAGGGAAAGTGATTCACCATCATCAGTATCTGTTGTTTTCTTCTAGTTACTGCAGGGTATGTGGAGGGAAAAAAATCACATCCTGAAGAGCAACAGCAGCACAGCTTGATTCTGATGGATAACACCACAAAGCAACAGAGCATCAGAAGAAAACAAAGAAAAGAGGAACAAAAGGAAAGCAGGGTAGAGCAAGACAAATGAGTAATCATGAGAAGACAGAATAAACACACTAGTCCAGCTACCCTAATGGTCCAGTTTCAAGCTTCTCTCTTGTTCACTACATGCAAGTACATATGGGGAGTAGAGGGAGGGAAGACAGTATCTGAACTTCAGACACTAAAAGAAGCCTCTTCGTTTCATGGTTCTTGCAAACAAAAAAAAAGATGAAACAAAAAAACCCAAACCCACAAAGCAGTTAGAGGATCAGCCTTCCTGCTGTGCACTTTTTTTCTAAAGGGAAATGTGTTGAGGAGAGACCAGCAAAAATAACTAGGAAAGAAGGTAATAGTTTTATTCTAAGGAAAGAAATGYACCTATGGTTGACCATAGCAATCTCAAAACTCTAGGCAACCAAGTCAGCCCTAAACCTCTCCTTAAATTTAACTTGCAGAAGAGATACAACTTTTTAAATACATACTTATGTTCATAAAATCAGGTATCAGTTAAATTGTGCATATAACAATTAAAAAAGAAGTCACAGTATTATTTTCTACAAGCCACTATATAATCATAGCTATACGATACTGTTTAAAAGATACAGGTCTGGAATCTGCACCATATTACTTTTGCCACAGTGCTGGTTCTAAAAAACAGCTACACTAAAAATGAAGATTTTCCTAATCACTGTAAATAGTTTCATGATAAAAAAAATTCTCAAGCAAATGTTCACCCTTGCATACAGTACTAGACTAGCAATAATTCATTGCAAAACCTACATGGTATTTATATATCTGCCAATGAGCTATTCCTGCCAGTAAGGAGCTATTCTGAATAGTTGTTTCCAAACTGTAACCTGTATATCTTGAGTTGTCAAGACGACTTCTCATCCACAGAGAACAGCATAAGTTATACCTCACTGACACAGCCTTTAACATTGGGATCACCGTGCTGTCTTCTATGAGCAACTTGCACACTTGGTAGTTATCTGTCAGGTAATCAGTCACTGGAAGACATTTATGTCCGCAAATTCACATGGACTAGTTTCTCCTTTTCTGCAACACAAAAATGTGGTCCTCATTGCCAGAAGTTTGAAAACTCTCGGTACAGAAGGCATATGTATAACTAGCATAATAAAGGAATTGGTGTTTCTTTGTAAATGATTAATGCAAAAAAGGGAAGGTTTTTCTTAATGTTAAGTAATTATCTACCTGAGCACTGAAGAACTAGGAAAACTAGCTTTGAGTTTTTTGATGTCACAAGCAAAGAGATGAAGGGTTGTTTGTCTTTTTGATCCATACCTTTTAAATGCATATGCAAGAGACAGCATATGTTTTAGCCCCCCAAAGTTATGGTCCAGCAAATTTTTTAATCATTCAAAATTATATACAGMAGAAATTAGTCAGGCCTTAATTTCATTATTTCTAATTCTAGAGGAAAGCAATCACATTTTTGATTTTTTTTACCCTAAACTCAATTGCCATACATTAAAAACCACATTTGGGCCTCTCTAAATTGAGAGAGACGATCAAACTATACAGAAGTCTTGGCCAACTATAAAAATTCTTCCCTCTCAAGCTGTTAGTCTCCAATCATATCACCTGTGCAAGGTCTTCAAACTAAAATTCTAAGCTGGCTAACATCTCAAATTGCTGAAGGAAGACATAAAGCCAAACCGAAAGAAAAAAAAATTCCTTATTTTTTCAGATGTTCTGCAGGAAACCAAAAGGAGCAAGTCCATTTTTCTCTCTAAGGAGAYAGGTGTCCATTCTGCAAGCTGTTCTGTTTACACATATCCATACCGATAAAGTCAGCCAGATCAGTCTGCAACACCAGGGTCAGAAAGAGTAATTCCAAGGCTGATTCCTTTTTCTAAGCTATGATCAAGGAATACTGAGTTTAGACACACAGATCCTCCCTGTGTCGCAGACTACCCACTCTTCATCATCAGAAAGGTTTGCATGACAAAGCAATGAAAGTTTTCATGTTTGTTCCAAGAAAAAAAAGCAATCTCAAAGAACAGTTTTTAAACAATAGTCAAATCCAGGCCAGATATACTTTCATTTAAAAAGGCAAAAGAAAATTTGTTTTTGACTAAAATTTGTTCACTATTTAAAAAATTCCAACCCTCTGGGATACACTTTAACACAAACATTTTGAAATATTTTTCAGTATTAAAATAGAATCTATAACCTTTCAATGTACTGTAGTCAGTTTTATTTCGCAATTTGCAGCATTTAAGTTTTCTATAATCTGTCACAGATATATAGAAAAGATCTATGTGATTTTTTTAAAATGTATAATAACAAAATGACAATCACTTCACCAGTCAGAAAAGAAACTTTGCAGTGGGAAATCCACCCTTTTAAAGAGATCATTTCTCTCTCCAAATGGCATATTTCATTACCAAAGGAATTATAACTAATGCTAATAGCTATATTTTAAGGATTTCTACTAGAAGAATGCTAATTAATTATTGTTTTTATCATGTAGCACAGGTTAACTAAACTGGACTCTGCAGCCAAGTTAATTAGGAGTCACCAGAAAGAAGTGTTTGCCAATGCTATTTTGCATGAATTCCTGTTCTCAGTAAGTGGTTTGTTTCTTCCCAGTAGGCCGCTCTGCAGTCAGTTAAATGACCTGTACATTTAGTTAATTCCCTGGCATCTAAAAAATTCCCACCTTTCATTTGTCATCACTACATTACAAAATACAACCAGAAAAAGAATCTGCTGCTTACTTTCAACCATTTTCTTGCTCTAAAATACAGTTGTATTACATAACTCTATTTTTATTCTTATCAAAGAGATGTCATTTCAGCGGCACACAGACCAAGGACAAGTTACAATACAAACATTAATGCAGATGATTAACCGTGAACAAGAGTATTTCGAGTTTAAACAGTCTCAGATTACAAAAGCATTTAGTAACTTGGTGGAGCTTATCCAGATATCAGAACATAGTTAATGTAGGCATAAGCGATAGTACCATGCAAAATTTCAAGTATCTTCTGACTCACCATGAAACAATTTAGGCTTTAACTGGTGATATTATCCAAACAATCATAGCAGCAAGCCAGGATTACTGTAGCTGAAAAATTAACCTAAAGACAACTCTATCCTCTCATTAGTGAGGGAGGATGGAGGATGTCACAAGAATATGGAAAAAAATCACCTAAAAAAATTATGTCAAGAAGCAAAGAAAAATGTGGTATACAGAAGTGAAGTGGTTTTAAAATTATGAAGCATTTCTTGCCTCTTTCTCTTGTTTAATTAATAAACTCTCCCACATGATGTGTGTGCTGGCTACTGTTGTTTTTCTGTATGTCTGCAGATTGTCCACTTTTCCAGGGTTATCTGTACAATACAGAAATTGAAAAAAAGACTTTTGTTAAATTTTTACTGAAAACCATACTATCTGCAGTAATCTTTTATTATTACCCACAATAAGAAGTATGTACTCTTCTAAGATTAGGAACTTTGAGTCATTTGTTTAAGAAGGTCTATCTGTTTTTTCATTACAAAGTATTTGGGGATCTTGAATTTCTTCTGTGTTCAGTGCCATGTCAAGAATGTTAATAAAACAAATATACTTGTAAAAATTAAAACTGTTTATAATGAGCTCTCTAGAAGTTTGAATACCAGAAAGTTTTGAAAAATTGGTTATACATTTGGAGAAGAAAAATTATTCAGGAAGTTCAAAGACTGACACTTATCCATTTACCTCAATGAGGCAGTTCCACATAGAGTTGATATTTAAGTATTTTTGAAACAGAAAAGCAAAACCAAAGATTAAAATGATTTAAGTTTTCTATGAAGATAGCCTATTTGCCACTGTATGCAGCTACCAAAGGGGAAAAAAATAACATTCTCAAGCTATACTATAAATCTGAATATGAATCAGCTTGTTTAAGATTTATTTGTGCACAGGGGGGAGGCACATTAGATACACACTGTGAATAATATATATTTTTGCTATATTTTATAAGGTGAAATCTCAAACTAGCATGACTTGGTGAACAAACACCCATAAAAATCTGGCTTCTAATGCTGCCTCTGTACTAACCAAGCTTACCGCATGACTTCGAACACATAACTTCATATATTTGAACCACTATTTTCCCATCCCCCGTCCTCTAGACATTATAACAAAGTGAAAATGCTAGACATCCTTTAAACAAACACAAGACAAAGTTTAGAAAGAGGCAGCAACTACACACAAGTAGAAGGTAAGTATGATCTAAATAATCACATCCTCTTCAAAAGCATCTTTCAGAAGCACTCCAAGCAAAAATTCAGTAATACCGGTTTACAAACATTTCTGATGGAGTGCTTAAGCTCACGAATGACAGACCCAGAATTTCTCATTACATAAGGAACGTATCATATATATTCTACCTACAAGACTGTTTTAATCATTAGTAAATGTAAGGAAAGAAGCAGACTACAATATTATTTTGTGCTGGCATATACAAACATGAAAGCTCAGCAATACAGAAATGCCCACTTGCGTAGAGCAAGTAAGTAGGTTTTCCCAACAAAAGACATAAGCTTTAGCAGAATCTAAGCTTGTCCAGAATTTCTCATTTGAGTTAGGTTTCACACACACACACACACACATATATATATATATATGGAAAGGAACTTTTGAAACAAACGAAGCACTAATTAAAATGCTGTCATCATTTAATGCCATTTAAGTCATTTGGACACTGTGGGTAGGGGGAGAAGGCAGAGAAAGCGCTGGCCAAAGTTTTTCAAACCCACAGTGAGCATCAATATACAAGTTTAACTGCTACTCTTCAGTACCTCTGGRCTGCTGTAAAAGTGATAAGAACCAGTCCAAAGCAACTGCTAAACAGCAGCAGAAAAATCCATCACTGCCTTTCACTATCACCAGCAGACAGTTCAGAGTCACAGAAAACAAGTGACATTATGGCAGCCAGCTGACAATGACAGAAGGAAAAAGGCAAACACTACCAGCTTTCTTTTTGTACCTCAGAATTTGAGAGGTGGGTAAAGGAGAAGTGGCTAGCAAACAGAGCATGTACATATGAAACTATTCACCCTCCTTTGCTGCAGAAGTTGGAAAAGGTTTCAAATTAGTTCAGCATCTATTGGCCATACCACAAACAGTGCTCTTCAGTATTTTATTTCAGAAATACTAGAGTATCAAGGCATCAGAAATCTTCTGATATTTCAGTCTGCTTGCAGACTTTTTCTGAAGATGTAATCCAGAGCAATGTTTAGCGAAGGAATAAACTACTCTATTTGATACTGTCATGGCATTACCATGGAAGGAAAGAAGTTGAAACTCGGAAAAAGTCATGTGTACCAAGGATCAAAGCAATCGCCTTGGCCATTTTGCACCATAAAAAAAAAAAAAGAAAAAGAAAAAAAACACAACAAAAAAAGCACACACCTCTGTTTATCCTCAGGATTTTACTACAACTAGCTCTAGTCTACTTGTTGAGAGCACCATCCTAATTATCTCTGAGGTGGTTAGGAAGGAATTTTTCCCCTTGTTGCAATGCCTATATTGGGAAAACCTTTTTTGTTCTCTTCTCTGCACCTGAGGAATTCAGTGCAAGGCTAATCTAGAAAACGCATTCTGTTACAATCTAGCAGATGCCCACAACAGACAGCACCCAACAAACTGAAAGTAGATTAGAAGAAGGAATTCTCTCCRAAATAAGGAAAATGTATCCATAGCTATAATAATATAACAAAACAAAAAAAAACAACCTTTTTTCCCACTCCCTTAGAAAAAAATCACTGTTGTCGCAGTGGTAACAGCAGCAAACTAACATCAGCACAGGGACTAGCTAGTTACAAGAGGCCTGACTGCGACAGTCCAGCCGTTCCAAATTCCAAAGTACGCACAGCACGTGCTACAAAGGTGCCTGTTCAAGTAACCTCTCTGGAAGCTATTGACAAAGCTGCATAATCACTAGCCACATTCCTGGGGTCTTTCTGAAGCCTATGTTGCAGGATGCATGCATCTGGAGGCTGTTGTAACTGGTATTTTTCACTCTAAACAGGAGAACAGTGTCTGGTTTAGGGTTGTGGGAGTTAGTTTGTTGGGGGGGGGGAGGGTTGCGCAGGGTAAGGGGGGAATGTGGAAAAGAAGGGCTCTACATAGGCAGCTTTACTTACAGAGCTAAATCAATGCATTTATAATGATATACATGGTTATTTATAAGTATCCATACCTACAAGGAAGCTCAGAGAGCTGGAAACAAATATGGAATGCTGAAGATAAGACAGACACTTAAGGTAAGTGCTGAGTTTCTGCAGGCTTTTACAAACTTTAGACTTCCATTATCAGAGTGCTGTTCAACACTTTGCTTCAGTACGTGACAGCTTGGTGCTGATATGATGCTGTTCAAGTTTTGTTCTGCCATCTGCCATCCATCACAGAAGACTACAGATTCCTTTAAGAAGCCAGTATTTTCAAATTTGGCTAACCTCTCATAAATTTGATGCACTCACTTCCCATGTTCACACTTAAGCTTAATACAGGTGAGAAAGCAAAGTGCGATAGCAAAATATTGTGAAATTTGCTACAGACTGCAAATAATTTATTGCCAAACAAAAAGAATTAGTACCTTCTTCAGAACCATTTAATACTCAATATATTAACATCAGATTGTTAAAGATTTTCTTGATTACTTCTTCGGAAAATTTTACCAGAAAATAAGCAAACTTCATGATATGGAGAAGATGATGTTTAAGTCCATTTGAACACCATACAGTGATCAAAGATCCTACCTTTTAGGCCAACTTTAGTCAAAAGCTACATATATCCAGTCAGAAATCAGAAGGTAACAGAAAAACAGGTTTTTCATTGTAAATCTTGACAAAGGTTCTAGGACACAGCCTATAGCTCTCTTCTTCCACATTTTTCCCATTAAGAGACTAAAACACCTGAGACAGACTGCAAATCCAGTTCATGTCTTGAACTCTTAGTGAGAGCTTAACAGTTTCTTCACTTGGGGATGATTAGGTTTTTAGATGCTTCTAAATGGCTTCCATGAACATGCCAATACTTGGAGCACGGTATTATTTCATCACTATAATCTTTTTGTAGTCTACATATCGATCCTTATCTGTCTGGAAAGTTCATTACAGGCATGAAGCAGTTTCTAAAGGCATAATTTCAAGTTTATTGAAATTGTCCTTGTTGACAACAACAAAAACACTTTTAATACTAGATATAAAGCCTCCAGAAATACTGAAATTATCAGAAGTACATGAATATATCTCCAACACAAAACAGAGAAGGGCTTTGTTACAGCATTCCTCAAATTTTTAAAAAAGGAAACACTTGTTTGGCTTAAGACTTCAAAGCTAAAGATTAGATCATAGCATGCAATAATATAAAGTAATTCCACTTCTGAGTTTCCTCACTATACAGCAAACACTACACATAATAGGCAATCCACCAAAACTAGTTATCAGGATTGAGCAATGTTTTCATTAGCAAACATTGTCTTTCTAAACTGCTCATCACAACTCAATTTTTTCTTTTCCAAATACGAAAACCATCTATCCCAGTCTTTGAATATCCTTCATAAATACAATAGGTGTTAAAGAACTCTTCAAAATTCTATTCTGTCCGCACTGAAAATAAGCGGTAATCATGTTTAGTAAAATTGTAATTTGTAATGGAAACAACTTACATATTCCCCCCCCCAAAAAAAAACAAAAAACCCCAGCATTCTACGACAAATATGCAATGCCTGGATATGATACAGAAACAGCAAATAGTTTTGAAATGTAACTGAAAGATGAATGCAAGACAGATTTCTCAATGTATAAAAAATTATATTACAAAGACCATTTTAATCAATTAATTTACATCAGGTAAGGTCTGCAAAGCTTTCCAAAGCACAACTTGGAACAACTTGACCTATTTTCACATAAACCTCTTCCTCTCCAGGAGGAAACTGCATCACAGTCAGCACTGCACTGATGTTTTTGAAATAAAGAAACTATATCGTTTTTTACTAAAATTGAAAAAAAACCCAACAAAATAGATAAAGGATCTTTTGAGATCAAGCTCATCTGTTGCTCAAAGTAAAGTTGTTTCTGGGAGGAGAGAGGTAAGAAAGGGACTTTTTTTTTTTTGGAGTCACTTGGGGAATGGGGGCAGTTCTTTGTTTTTTGAACTCTTCTACCCAACAGTAGGCTGTGCAAAAGCTGCTAATCTTCACTCAGAAGCAGGATTCTGATCTTCCAGTGGGTTTCGCAAGCAATACAACAATTACACACAATAAGCATGACACTCCAATTAAGATGTGTATTTCCCTGTAAGAAGATATCTGAACATGGACGTGCATACAAAAGGCAACTCATCTGACAAAGAGAAAGCTATACTAAACAAATCACTGGGATGCCTTAAAAAAAAAAAAAAAGAAAAAATCAAGGCAGTGAAACTTTAGTTGATAGATACTGCTATGGGCAACATACTTTGGCAGCAATATTTGGCTCACCAACAACTCACTCTTTCACTTTTCCCTGTTACAAAGGTGCTTTCACCACAGAGTAGATCAGAAATTCAGCTGTGCCCTGGGATATTTAATTCATCAAGGGTAAACCTGAAAATAGTTCATCAAGAAACTGTAAAACTAGTACTAGGTGGTAAGCTATTGCTAGACCTTAATGTTTCTTAGCTCTAGTTACAACAGTGTAACATAGAAAAATAAAAACAACGAACAAACAAAAAACCCTGAAGCCATTAACACACAACATCATTTTGGTTTTAGCCTGGTAGTATTCTATAGCAACTAATGCTGTATTTCACAAAACCTATTCTAGAATATTTACACAAGAGTTGATCTGGCATATGGAGTCATGTATTCAAACAGGTACTCCACTTCAATTGCATTCAAAACCAGAACATGTGCTGGAAAGATTTACTACAGTAACTTCAATTATTTTTTCAAGTCTAGTGTACCTTCTACTCTTAAAATACATGAGTAAAATTGGAAATACTTTGATAATTATTAAGATACACCAAATCCCATTAAAAACAAACAAACAAACAAACAACCATACCACTTGCAAAGTTGATGATTTATAATTTCTGCTCTCCAAAGAAATATGACTGGAACAGATGAGATGGACAAGCTTATGCAAGACTGCATACAATCTTTAATTGTATGGTCAAAAATTCTATTACCAGACTCCTCTATTTATATGAAGAAAATATGAAGATTAGAAACAGATGTAGATGTGTTAGAGTGTTATTTGCATTTCCTGGTGTCACATTTGAAGTTAAAACTAACACGTTGTGGACAGCTGTGGTCTTCTAGATCACAATCCTAGGCCTAAGAGGTGTGGG